>NC_081788.1:9068570-9368570 GCF_963082965.1 Carassius carassius | reverse complement strand
AGTGTATCCTTGTAGGCTTAAAGTCACATCATAACTATTAACATACTTCACAATTACAGTACACACCTGCTTTAGATGACAAGCATGTGAACTGGGCCAAACCCAAGGCAAATAGACAGATCTCTCTCTCTCTCTCTCTGTTCTGAACCATAATAGGAAGTCAAAGTGAAAGGCAAATAATAGAAAATTCTTCTGCTCTCTGTATTTTAATAAAGAGCAGCCCTCATTTCCACTGGACAAGAACAACATTGAAACATTTTTTTCTTAAAAACAAATATAATGTACTATTGTATTACTACTACATAATCATCAACAGATTACAATTAAAATTAAAATAATATATAAAATTAATCATCATCATCATAAGTTTATATATTACATTTTGTTTTATATATTTATATATTTTATATATTTTGTTACATATTTCTCTCATAATTGAATCATTCAAAGCTATGTACTTTTAAAAAATAATAATAGAATAATAAAAAAAGTCCATAATATGCTTTCATTATGAATTTGATTAACCTTGTACCTCTAGTGTCTATAGTTTGGACTAGTATTTTAATTACTAAACTGCATAAACCAGATCTACAGCAGGAAAAGAACACGGTGCTCTTACACACACACACACACACACACACACACACTATTCTTACAGGTGGTGGAAAGTAAACACTAATGTACATAGTCACACACCATTAGCCCAGCCTTGGGTCTCACTCATACCTGTCAGTTAGTCATTAGTAAAGTTGTGTGATACTGGACTGGGATGGGTGGAGAGGAATGTAAAAATGGCATTATTTTTTTATACAGTTCGACTGGTTGTGTGAGATTGTGCTGGACACATTTTACTCTATTGTTAGTCCCAATTACTTGCTTGGAATGATAAACTATGATTTGTCAGAGGAACACATCTGAGGAAAAAATGTGAATTGACCTAAGAAAAATTAAAGGATGAGCTGCAACCAGTCACTCAATATTTGTCCTGTGACTGTTTTAATGACTTAAAAGGGTTCATCATGAGACACATATTTTTATCTCAGCCCAATTATGATACTAAGAATAGTCCTGGCTTTAAAAAAAAAAGCACTTCACCACAGTCTGAGAGTGAAAAAGCTTTTCTGTTAATTGTAATTCTACATGAAGTTAAGTTCACTCTAGTCAATGCTGCCATTTCTTTTCTTTTTTTAAATCACACGACCATGAGGGGTCTCGTAATAAAATATGGTTAATGTAATTGTAATGTAATATAGTAATAAACACAAAAATAATTATTATAATAAACATGTTATTTTTGTATTGAGTTTTCTGTTCTTCTCATGGGTGCTTTACAAAGCAAACAAATGCAAAACACAAACCAAACATGGTCAAGTCATGTGTGATCCACTTATCCAAACAGAATGAGTATGAATGGAAAATTAAAAAGTCCAAACGAGCAGACACTGATGGAGCAGTGAATCAAACGGATCTGACAATCGGCAGCACCAATGCCACACGACAAGGACAAACAGCAGGACCTCCAACACCGAAGGCCACAGCTGCCAAAGCGCAAGATACCCCTATGACCGAACCCAAAGCAAAAACACAGCCTTTACACTTGACTTACATCTCTCTCTCGTTCTCTCTCGAAGGCCAGAACAGGAAGTCGACTGGACAAATCAGCAAGCAGGCCTAATATGCAAATCAAGTGAAACTCACACACCTTCTGTTTTTGAATATGAGCAGCCCTCATTTCCACAGAGCTAAAGAAAAATCAAGCTTAGCAAATCATAAATTGAAACCAGTTTATAATAATAATAATAATTAATAATAATAATGTACAAAATGTGTGTTCTGTTTCCTACCAAAATCTGTGCCTATTTCTATTTTTCCCATGGAAATCATTTTTTTAATGTATGGTTAAGAATTACATAACTATTATTTCTCAGGGTTGGTGACAATTATTTTTTTTCTAATAAATTTATAAACAAACATATCTTTTGTAAAATGTATATGAAGGAGATCTGGGTCATAGTTGCAACACCCTAGCAACCACAGAGCAACACTCAGAACAACTTAACAACCACATCACAACAAAATCCTGCTGGCAGCTCAAAACCTAGAAACATGTGAGACTTTCATAGGTTTTTCTACACTAAAGCACCCCAAGAGAGCCATCATGACAGCTCTGATCAGGCTAGACAGATGCGTCCGAAGCGGTCCAGTAGACATGTATAGTTTGTTCTTGGCAGAAAATCAAAGGACACAATAAAACATATTATAAATATGAAAAGACAGTATTGGGGATAATGCAAATGCATTAGCGAAACAAAGTACACATTCAGCTGCTGTAGCTGTATCGATGGATGATGAAGTTGATTATTATTTAGACAAATCCACTGCTATTTCAACATAAACAGTTCATAAAATATATCAAATCCAAGAAGAGCACAGTCTGAAAATGTGTGAAAAGAACACAGAGTCCATGGAACATTATGTGTGTGTATGATTGTGTGTGTTTGTATATACATATACACACACACACACATTTCAAGACTATACCTGTCATTAATTTATTTATCAAAATAAATCTTAGCATTGACATTTGACATTTATTTGACTAACTAAATTGACATTTATTTAATCACAACAACTATGTCACAGATATTCTAAACTAACTGTCTGTGTTTAAAATGTTTTATATGTTTGAAACCATCCTGATGTGTTGCATCATTCATTCCTTCATTGAATTAAATGAGTTGTAAAGATGTACAATCTATTTTTGGCCATAATCTTTATGACCCTAATCATGTTGACTCATACTGAGTGGGAAAAACACTTTTGTGTTAAAAATAAATAAATAAATGAGACTGCATCCAAACATTTATTTGACCATGCCGAACAGCTAATTTAAAAATAACTTCTTTTTTTTTTTTTTTTTTTTTTACTCCCCCCTCCCCCCCGCTCAGTTGTACTAAACTCTATCAGTTATCACTCGTTTTATGAAATAAATAATTATTATTGTATAATGTTCATAGAAACTCTCAGAAGAAGTTGTTTGCCCAACGTTGTTTTACAAGGGCGGTGTACTGATACCTAGCCATGCAAAAATAAGTCCAAAACAAACTAGCTGTTTGGTTAGCATATCACATTAAACTTTTAAAATCCTTCAGTCATAAAGGAATATTTTTGACACAACTAGAACACCCACACAAAAAAAGTATTTCCCTATAGAACTCAATGACACTCACTCAGTCTTTTTGCGTGATCTGTTGGCGTGGAGGTCAAGTAAGTTGATAACAGCCTGTCCCAAAAACTTGTCGAGCCCCACCAGGGCTCGGTGCATGGCGATGATGTAGAGCGTGCCCCGCTCCGCGTCCCCCTGATGGATCAGAGGCAGGTCGAACGTCGCTTCTTCCTTCCACTCGGGAGACACGCATTTCTCCGCGACCGACGTGGAAAACTTGTCCTTGCCCACCTGCATGATGGCATAGGCGTCGTTCGTGCCATTCTTGCCCTTGATCCGCAGGTTTCGTGCTTTAAGCACCGTTACCTGAACGCTGGTGGGATACCACTGCTGGTCACCCAAAGACATTCTCAGTTGCGCTTTGTTCTCCGGAGCCTGGTGTTTGCCGTGTGCGTCGCTCTGGCTCCTGTGTCTAACTGTTTGAGAGCTCTCATAAGCCCCGCCCCTAATGTATGACGTACACTGTGTACCCAGCGCTCAGGTGATGCAGGTATCACTTGGCATTAAACTATTTAAAGAAGAGCTTTTGATAGTAAGCACACTTATAACCCTGTGATAACGTCTTGTAAATCTCGGATTAAGAAAACCACCAATGTGTTCGCGCAGCTTTTAACCTTTGGTCATAATTTACTACAGTAAACGACGTGGTTGCTAAAAAATTTATCAGCGAGATGTTTAGCAACAGATAACCACGCAGAAGCTGACTCAGCAATTAAATATCCGTGCTTTTGTCGTAGTCTAACATAACCCTTCACGTCAGAGTTTACCTTTATGGAGATTAAAAAAAACTGAACTCAGAATATCTTTGTTGGAGAATCTCCTTATTAGCGTTTCCTCAGTTTACTTTAGCAGGACAAAAAATAGAAAACGACAGTATGAGTAACGTTAGTAGTTTTGAAGCCGATTATTCATCTTTCAGATTGACTCGGTCTCCTGCTATCTGTAAATCAATGTAATCGTTTATTTTGCAATAAACGGTCTCCACTGCGCTACCGAGGTCAATATTATCAGTTGTTTACTAGCGTGATGTGTTTGTCCCGCCCAATCTATAGAGTACCGCACTCTGATAGGATGATGCATGTGTCAATAATGCGAGGCTCACTTTTGATTGGCTTCACTTCTTGTGGAGGATACCGATTTACATATTACATAGATACAAAAGTTACGTGCCTAAGCAAAACATGGGTTGGGATTTGTCTCTTTAAATCACATCTGATACATTCTAGGAAACATAAAAATAAGTCATTTTGACGTTATGGCATTTTTCCAAACCTTTATTTTGCATCAGGTCATAGATAAGGCACAATCTTAACATCTATAGGAAATATATTACTGAAATTGACACAAAAATGCTTCTATCATTTTCATATTGAAGTGAGTGACAAAAATATAAATATTCATGTTATTATTGAAATCTCCCTTTTAAACTTCATGATAACAATCAAAACATTGTTTTGAATAACACTGAAATTATACTGACCCTCAGAAGCTCTGGGCCTACCCAAAGAAAATTATTCATGCAAATATCACAGTCACCTGAAACCATTATGCACATACAAGCCATTCAAAGTTTTAATCATTTTTTAAAGGGATTTTTTTAAGTATTACATACACATAACAAACTTTGAGAAGGCCACAAAATCCATGTATTATTCTCTACATTCTTTGTTGTTGGCATTTCAAATTAAAATTTGCCCCAAAAGCAACTGAAATCATAAACAACCAAAATTAAATAGAATATGTGTTATCTGTAATGACACGATGGTGATTATAACCTTTCATAATCGAACTTACATTAATCACAAAATTATCACACATGACTTTAAAAGCTTTTTGATTTGGGAAAAAGGAGCAATGGTTCTTTATCAGTATGTGGTCTTTGAATGTTTAACAATTCTGAGGGAGATTTCTGGCTTGAAGGGGAAAAAGACAAATGGGAGGCTACACAATGTCAAATAAGCTCATACTTACAGTAAGCTTTCTTTGGCATACAAATATCCCTGAACACACTTTAAAATAATAGTATTTTAATCAAAGTGTAGCTAAAGCTAAAGACGGGCAATGCTTGTGACTTCATCATGATTTGATCTAAAAATAATGGCACTACAGTCAGTATCTGTTAGCTTGTGGGCCTTGAAAAAAAAACAGTCAGTGCAAAGATCTGAATTCCCCTTTTTGGGGCGGTCGGGATTGTCCATTCTTTGCTTTCATGAGAAAAAGACATTTGGACACTTGAAAAACAAAAGACCTATTGAAAATAATTATATCCTGGCTCTTCAGAACTTTGCATAAGCTTAAGACGGAGGACTAACAATTCCAGGTAGATTAGTAGTTCTTCTCACTAACCATTTGTGGGTTTGAACAGTGCTTTAGTAAACAAAACTTGCTCTATGTATGGTAATAATCTGCAGAAGAAAATAAAAAAAGCATGGGAGGTCAAGCTTTGATTGTTGGTGTGCTTTTAGACTAAAAACAGAGTTTATAAAACTGATTAAGTCAATCCTCTGTAAAATACTGATATCATAAAACTGCATAATGACAATTACATCAATATTAATACTGATATGTATAATATAACATGTGTTATTATTTATAAGAATATGCCAAATGCTCTCTTCATAACCTGGACAAGTGCTAAAAAAGCCCATGTTACACATGGTACTACAACAGAACAGAACATGTACTTTATGGACAAACACTTGCCCTTCATTATCAATCCCTTAGTAACTCTGGAGTGACATCTGAAGCAGCTCTCACTTTGTTGATATCATTTCTCCATCAACAGCTTTCATTTTCAGTGCATTTGATCATGGCAGAAATGGCCCAATAGAGGGCACTGTTAAGCCACGTTTTCCAAATAGTTCCAATTTACTAAAAAATGAATGCAATAGTTCACGTTCTGCTGAACAACACTGCTTTAGAAGAACAAGAACTACATTCCCAGCACCAGTAAAGCATTGGATGGAAATGTCGGGGAAGGATGGATCAATGGCAAGTCTTTGTTTTCTGTGGGACTGATGTCAAAAGCTGCTTACTAGTGCCAGAGAATTGAATTAACACTGTAATGGTCAAACAATGCATACATAACACAATGTACATTCTTACAGACATGTAAATGAAATAGCGTGAATAAAAACATGAACACACAAGAGACAAAGACATGAAGGGACTGAACAAGAAAACTTAGGTAACAGGCGAACAGGTTCTCCATCCTGATCGATATGCATAGTCAGAAAGATAAAGATCAACACAGCTAAACGGCTGAACTTTAGGTTCAGATCCCTTGGCATATTCAATATTAAAAGATTCATTATGTTCAAACAATTTGTTGGATTAAGTGGTATTACAAGCAAACAAAAGCAATCAAAACGATTTTGCATATTTTGTCAAACCAACTCTTCCAATGTCTTTTTAGAGGAGTAGGGTTTTGCATACACACCCTTTCATTTTCTTCATATAAAACGGCCTCACACACAGCTTCTCCTTATTAGCATGCTTAGCATTAGCTCTTAGCATATTGGACGGTTCAAAGACAACAGGACACCAAAGCTTACAAGTATCGGTGGTTCATCATAAAAGGAGCCAAAAGTTTCCCTTCCCTGCTGAAAAACCCAGCTTGACCCAGCCTAAGTTGCAGTGTGGTAGTACATGAAACTGGACGAAACTGGACTGAATTCTGTGTTGATGAGTCTTAGTCCGAGTCAAGACAGTGACTTGAAGAGGGTCTTAAATGAGGCTTGGTTTCGTGACAGTATCATGTGAACTTTGTGCTCCAGTCCTGAGACAAATCAGACATGCGTGAGTCGGCACAAACCACAAAACATATCCACAGTGTTGCAGCACTCAAGACCGGAATCTGTGTCTGTGTCAAGACCGAGTCCAAATGCCCAGAAAGACCAAAAAAATATGACTGCAGTAGTCCAGTTTTGAGTTCTACAACACTGTTTGACAGGTTTCCTGGCCTTAGCTGGTTAAGCCGGTCTCCCAGCCAATCCAAGCTGATGTTTAGCTTGGCTGAAAAGTGTCCAAAACCATCTTAGGCTGGTTTAAACTAGTCTTTTCATCTAGGTTGTGGAGAAAGAAATCCATGCTTCGGCTTCTAGCATTCAAGTTCAAGAAACCTTCAAGGTCTTTCAGCTCTACCTGCAGCTCATTATTATACAGTTGTCTCGCTCTTCCATACCCTGCTCTTCATACCAACCGAGCCCTGTGATTGGTCAGTTCCGCTAGAGTCCAATTCCACCACGGATCCCTTTAGACTTCCATTAGGTGCTGAAACTGTCGTCAACAAGGCCGTCGCAGTGACATTTGATGTCATATTTAGAGGGAACAGGCTCTGCTTTGACTCTCTCTCAGCCGCGGCGGCCAGTTTAAGATTGTCTTTGCTAGTGCTGCGATGTTTAGCGTTCTGTTGCATGGCAGACCTACACGCCACCGAAGGCAACAGGGGAAAAGGTTTTCTACTTCCGCTGCTACCACCATCGCTACCTTCTGAAGGGCTCGTCGCTAGTCCCTCCCCTCTGTGCCGCCCATTGGTCAGAAGTCCGTTCTGACCCTCTGAATGACTATTCCGTAGACTTCCATTCTCACTGGAAGCGTGTTTGTGTAGATGGTGGATGTTCGATTGCTCTGTCGCAGAAGGTCCCAAAGCACCCATGCTACCTCCTCCACCTGCCCTGAGAGCTTTGAGGCGGTAATGCCCCCTGCCGTCCCCCCGGTGATGGTACTGGGTGTTTCCACCCCTGGTTTTACTACAAGCCTTCCTCCTTTGAGGCTGCTGGACAGGCAGTAGACTGGGCAACAGATTATTAGCTGGCTTGTTGTTCTCCGTGCTTGTACTTGTGTTGGTATTAGTTCCCGTTGGCGCTCGGGTGGCGTTATTCACATTGTCTTGAGCCCCTTGAAGGAGGTTGGTGAGTTTGCAAGGCCCGGCGGCGATGCTCGTCGTTCCACTTTGAGTAGATGATGACCTGGCAGAAGAAGAGTAATTGTTGGTGTCCGTCGGTGGGTGGCATCCTACAAAAAGTTGGGAGCCCCTTTCCGAGGCACTCTGGACGCCTACGGTTGCAGTGCAGGGGTGGGAATAAGCTGCCATGGGCTGGGAGCGACGGTAACCCGGACAACAACTTAGCCACGCTGCCTGGACATCCAAACGCTTGAAACAGTGATGGAGCACCAAGAAGATCCCTAATCCGGTAGCCGTTCCACCGTACAGGCAGCTAAAGAGTTTCCGCTCTCTATCCACGTGCCAAACGGCCATAGCGCCGCAACACCACAGCCCTACAAACACGAACTGAGTTGCCACCAGCACCAAACACTGGACCTTCAGTGAGTACTGGTCCTCCAATGTCATCCTGGCATTCACTGGGCCCACCACAGAGTCTGCTGAGAGCAGGCTGGTGCTGCCACTGATTGCCGGTTGGCTCTCAGGTAAAGTTGAGGGGATGGAGGAGGAGCAAGGAGGATCTTTGGACTCCTGGAGGTTTTGGCGCCTCAGGCAGACAGCAGTGCACAGGAAGTAGATCCAGGTCACAGGAACGATCAGTCCAGCTGGAATGAAGAAAGCCCCGAAACTGGGTTGCCATACCAACCAGCAGCTGGCGAAAGGTCAAAAGCATTGAAAAAGGTCAGAGAGGGCAAAGGCGGCAATTAGTCAAATAACAGAAACACAAAGCAAGCTCTGTTTGAAACAGATACTTTTTAAAGAGCCTGTAAACCATGTGTTATAAATTTGTAGCAAGTATCAGACAGTTAGAGAAAGAACAGAAACTAATAAAAAACTCTGTATGACCTCAGACAATTTCATTTTATATTAAGTCGCCAATCTGTCTGTAAGTATGTGACAAAAGCGCAATAAAATTCGTAACAAAAATATCACTGTTAAGGCCTAATTATGATTTGCAGTATTTGCAGTCTCATAAATGACAAACACTGAAATGAAATCTTTTTGGGGGGATATTTGGGTTAATCTTTTCAAAATGTTTCAAATAAAATGCCTGTTTTGCTTAGCATTCTTTATGTTTCAACAAGTCAGAATTCATCATAACATATGTTCTGTAAAAGCATTTATTTATTTAAAAAAAAAAAATCTATATATATATATCATGGTTGTGACATAAAATAAGTTCAAGTATTAAAAAATTAAAAAAATTATATATATATATAAGCTGTGATATATAAATATGAATAGTTATATATAGGATATAGTTATATGAGGATATACAATATTAATAGCAAACTAATGACAGGTAAACTTGTGGAATATTTGTTGACCTATATATCAAGAATCAGCATTATAATGTTAACATTATTTAGGTTGTTGATTATAGAAATTTTTAAAACTAGACGTTAGAGACTAGTTTTTCAATGTTTTCAATCACGGTACTCACTAAGGAATGTTGTCTCCATAGTTACTGATGTTTACAGCTGCAGTGATACCACATATGATGAGTGGGACCCCGTCGGCTATCAAATAAAACCTGTTGAGGGTAACAGAGATAGAGGACAGAAGACTGTTAATGGTCATTTTGCAAGAGCTAACCATGTTAACATAATTAATCATATAAAAAAAGTGAAGTATTGAATAAACTGAAATAAAGGATGGCCTAGAAATAAGTCTAGAAAGAAATTGCTTAAAAATTTAAACGGGTGTAAAGCTACTCTCTGTAATATTTCCTACAGATGTTCCATTTGGCCTTTGCCCTTTGCCTGGTATAAAAATGTTTGTGTGGTCTATAGATTAGGCATTTCTGTCACTGTCTGTCAGTATAGAGCAGAGTCTGGGCTCCAGACAGTGTAGGAGAGTGGGGAAACATAGCAGGATTTATCCCAGGAGGCAGGCGTGGGATCTGGCCAGACCTCCCCAGGGGATGTGGAGAGCACGGAGGTCTAGAGTAAAAACAGAGAACACAGACTAGAGGGAACGAATATATTTGCATGCATGTCTCTCAGATATGTGAAAGTTAGCCTTTACTAGTCCTATCCCTTGTTTGATTTACAACGTCTCTGTCCACTTTTCTCTTTTTCCATTCCCCCATTTGCTCTCTTTTTTTCTCTGACTCTCCATAAGAGCAGATGGGAATCAGCTTTTATCTGGACAATGGTGGTCTTTGATTAGTTTTTTTACATCATGGTGGTCCATTCAGTTGCTCTCAAAAGCCCATTTTGCTCCTGTAAATGCCTATCAATAGTTTCTACTCAGGAAGTGCTAATTCAATATGACATCTGCCCATAAAAATGTCAATGTTTCATGAACGATTTGAAATATGACGACCACTCTGAATACAGCAAGAGTTCTGATGGAACCCATTCACTTCCTTTGATGATGATGATGACAAGAAACTTTTAATGTTGTCATCAAATGTAATGTTCACGATGTTACAACTTACAGACTTTCAAACAGTATTATTTCTTAAGAATGAAATCTGAATTTAAAATGCATTACATATCTGTCACAAAACTCATGTATTCAAGGGATATTGTTGTGTGGTGAAATCAGTTTCAAGATCCCATCCCCCACTGAATCCTATCCACTTTCCTCAATGCCTCAAATAACTTTTTTAACCATTTAGCGCTATGCTAAGCTAGTATCCTAAACTGTTACCTTGCTAATCGAAGTATAAGTGAAACTTCTGACTGCAGTGGTTTTATTCAAATAAACTAATCCTAGAATTTTCTCAAAGGTGTTTGGACAAAAACAATGGCAATAAAAAGGCCTTTAAATGATAAAATTACCTCACCTCTCTATCTAGAACAAATACAGTCCAGATAGGCCTATTACAAATCATTTTTGTTCTGTGAGAGTTTTATGGGCACTGGGGCCTAATTATAGAGAGGAAAAACTAGGTATCTGATAGTTTGAGTGTGCATGTGAACGATACATCTACAAAAACAAGCCGTTATTAAATTAGACAGTAAAAGAAATGGACACAGCGACCCCATTGGAACTCAATTGAGACAAGTGAAGCCCATTTTTACAGTTTTTTAGCACTTCCGTTTCTGACGCGCAGACTCAAACTAAGCTTGATGACGTCAGCAACCTGTCTGACTGATGTAAATCTTCTAGTAGCTGTGCGTGCAAACTGCCATCGTTAATCTTGCAGAGACGGCGAGCTTGATCGGGGAGTTCTTTGGCATGAGTGAGCAGGAGTCAGTATTTTGATTAATTATTTTGCATAGTATTTTAAAATGTAACGCCAGGGCTTGTATCTATGTGCTTCTCTCTTGACATCTCCCCGATTGCCCGCGAGTTTCTCTTCCTGTCTGTACGGTAATTTCTCTACTGTGCGACAGAGAGTAGAGTGGTTATGATGCAATCGTTAGCCTATTTTTACAAAAACTGTTTCTATGGGGCCATAATGTAACATAGAAGGTAATGGAGCCCTTTATACATTGTTGTGTATCTTAAGAAATAAATAATGGACAAATGGAGTCTTGATGCCTCAGATGTAAAGTTATTCGCTGTCAAAGTGACGCCAAAATGAATGGGAGTCAATGGGATGCTAACGCAAGTGAAGTTCTGCTACAAGATGGCGGCACGTGGCCGACTTCAACTTCCGGTCGACTTCCTTCCCGCCTGGTTATTAACCATCTCATGCTTCCAGCCCTCCATGATGACTTCACTGACCTGAGCATGGGCCGCTGGGTTGGTTGTACAGCAGTTTCTCCTTCTAGTTGCTGTGGAGTCCTTAATAAGGCTTCTTTATAGATGACTCTGGCGCTAACCCCGATCCATAACAAAGTGGACAGAGAAGAGTAGTGAAGAACAATCCCCACCTGACACAAACATATACATACATGAGTAAAACAAGTAACACAAGAGTAAATATATAAATAGTAAATAAATACATTAGCACATAAAAAAGATATATATACATAATTTCTAGAAGTAATGTGTAGTAATTTTTTTTTTTCAGAACAATGCCAAATTAAAGCTGATATGTGATATAGGAATGGGGACTTACTGCCTGGCATACAATCGGGTAGCCGGTCAGAGTGATGCCTACAGCAAATACGGCAGATGTCATTGCGATGTGGAAACAAGTGTTTAGGAGTGTGTGCCAACTCTTCCTGGTGATTCTGATAGAGCTGGTGGCAAAAAAAGGAAAAAGAAAAAAGAAACTGTTGAGAAATTTCACAGTTTGGCCAAAAGTATGCTGACATCGATATATAATTCTAATTTAACTGGCTATCCAGTCATAACAAATCATGCAACGACATTATAGAATTGCGTTACCTTGTAGCAACAGTTTGCAGGACTGATTTATTTGATTTTTTGGGTGTATTGACAAAATCTTGGTCATGTATAGTATATGTTTTCGGTCTCAGAATTGTTACATAAAGTATACTGTATATGTGGCATTTTAGCAAAGTGAGACAAATACCTGTGATGCAGTATATATGTGATGATGATGGTGAAGAGACAGAGGAGCAGCACTGCAGTACAGGTGTAGATCACTGGATGGAGCACTTCCACTGGAATCGAAGGTGAACTCGGGAAATCTGGCAACTCCTGAACATTGACAGGAAAAATGGAGAAAATCTTTTAAAACATTTATACACATGACTTCGTAGCCGAACTATATCACTAGGACATCTAAAAAAAGAGTCTAAGAAATGCCACTTTTTTCGGTCTGATGCAATCTTCTAGGCCAATACTGCTGATAATGATAGTAACAAATGGAATGAAACATTTAACTAAAGGGAACATTTTCGGTGAGGAGAAATGGATATATATAGCTATTTAAATATAGCCATTTCTTCTCATAAAAAAGGTTCAGAGAAATTGATCTTTGGTCAGTACTGGGTTCTTTAGTGCCAAGAAGTTTCAAACAATGGCCATCTATTACCAAATTACCTTATTAACAAAAACAGACCTAGATGAAAATTAAAATCCAATGGTGATAGCATATAGCTAAGCTAGTGATATGAGAAAATATATGGTACACACAAAGATTGGATAAAAATTCATTCTTAAATTGATAAAAAAAAAAAAAGTTGATAGTATAAACTTGTGAATAAAATATAACATTACATTTTGAAATATGCAATTGATATTTCTCAAGCATTGTTTTTTTCACAAAGCTCACAAATTTTTACCTGAAGTACAGCGTAATTGCTTAGCACAGAGCAGCGCAGTGTAGAGGTGGACGCATCACTATGGGCCAGCTGACAGCCATCTAGACTCCATCTCCCATGATGCTCCAAAGCCTGCAAACTCCAGTGGGCAGCAACAGGGTCATTTCCAGGTGATGTGTGTCGTAGTGACACAATAATGGGATCAGACTGGTTCCACATGCTACATCCATCTGACAGATGAGATGAGAGAGAGTTTCCATCTGTGCTCTGGGAAAAGTTACTATCCTGAATTGAATATTTTATGAGTCTTCTCCCAAAGTGCCTGTACTGCATCAGTATACAACCAGCTACTCAGAACACTGTTAAAATTTTATGAATGTTTTCAATCCCTTGAATGTTTGAGCCGAAAGCAACCCACCTAGGCCAACGTAGATAACTGGAGTGTTGACACCACGTCTGCGTGCAAGGTCCAAATGTCCTGTAAAATTGCTGGTAAATGGGAAGAATCTTCCATTGCGGAAAGCCACAAACTGCAGCTTACAGTCAGGAGGAGCATTCGGTGGAAAAAGAGATGCAGGGAGAGACACTGAAGCAAGAGCCACTGCGTTCTAGAGAGAGAAAAACAAGACACCGACAACCAAAAAAGTATATTAAAGCAAAAACCGGTAGGTTTCAGTGATTAGACCATGGCTAAAAGGCTTGTTTTTACATGCATGAAATAATAATAGTAGGAAAATGATAGATACCAATGATTATGACAATAAACTTTTTTTTTCTGCAACATAAAAGCAAGTGCGAAATTAATGTTATGATTTTGGGTCCTAAACTGCATGCTAATTGCAATTAGATAAAAATTGCAATAAGCTGATACATATTTACCGCAGGCATATTACATATATATATATATAAAATGACATCTACTCACAAGTGTACACTTGCACACAATCCATGACAAACCTTGAGATGAAAAGCATTCAGCGAGGTGTTGTGTGTTCCTGTGGTGCAGCGAAAACGCAGTTGCTGCTCAAGGGAAGATTCAATCCCATCATGCCCCTGGCTCCCTCCTGCCCCCTCTCGTCTCTGATAGACCGTGCAGCTCATGCCAGTAAAATGAGCAGGACGAATCATGTGAGCCTCCATCACAATGTTACTTGAATTCTAAGAAAGAGAGGACATTTGCCAATTTGGTGTTCAAGTTTCATTTCTTATTATGATCAATATTGAAAACAGTTGTGCTGCTTCATATTTTTTGTGGAAACCATGATACATATTTTATCAGAATTCTTTGGTGAAGGGAAAGTTCAGAAGAACAATGTTCATTTTGACCTTTTTTTTGACAATGTAAATGCAATTATGCCTACTTTAACTACCTTTTTTATCAATTTAATGCAGCCTAGCTGAATAAAAATATGATATGTGAAGGTGCCATGATTAAAAGCGTACTTTGGAGAGGTCCTGTGCGTGAGAATGCAGCTGAGGCCAGGCGAGATTCTCCAGTGTGTAGACGATTGAACTGCAGGCTCTCTCCTCTCTCTGAGCTCGAACTAGAATCTGATCATCTGCCTGCATCAGGTTACTGCCCATTTCAACCAGGACCTCGGACAGCTGGGATGAAGGAGTGCATGCTTATGTAAGGACACAAATGCATTGAAATATATGCACTGCTGAATACTATGTTCTACTAACCTCACGCAGTTCTGTCACATAGTCCATGAATTTGTGCATCATCTGAGCCACATAAAGAACATCCACCGTGTCTGTGAAACCGGCGGCTTCCATTGTGTATGACCGCACCTGGTGTGCCAGAGTCACAGCATTGGAGGTGTTGATGGGCATCTGAGTGAGAATTACAGGGACAAAATTAACAATGAATATAAAATTAATAAAAACATATTAGAATGATTTCTGAAAGATCATTTGACACTGAAGACTGGAGTAATGATCCTGAAAATTCAGCTTTGCATCACAGAAATAAATTACAATTTCAAATACATTCAAATAGAATACATTTATTTTAAATTGTAAAATAAGTATTTCACAATATTATTGTTCTCACTGTATTTTTGATCAAATAAATGCAGCCTTAATGAGCATAACATACTTTCAAAACCATATAAAATCATATTTTAAATATTTTTATTGTTGAATATTAAGCAGAAATGAAACTGATAATATGTTTTCTCCCTTTTTATGTTGCACTATGGAGCAGAATGTATCAAAATGTATATTCACTAGAATGTATAGGTGTCTTGCCAACTGGCCCTTGTTGAACCAGAAAATAAAAGGTATTGAATGTACACTGTAACAGAACACACAATATTGAAAAACTGTACTTGCAGATATTATAATATTAATTAAATAAATGTCCACGTAAATGTACAACAGTATGTTTTTTAACACTTTTTAAAAAAGGCATTTTGGAATAATGTCAAAATATAAATATTTACATCATTATGTTTTAATTATTTAAAAGGCGCATTAAAGTACACTTATTTTGATGTGTTGCCTAAAATACTAAATGACATGTAATGTACTTTATTAATATTTTATGTGTAGTGTTTGATTTCAGGTAAAACCAATTTATTATAAATGTACTAAATTGCTATTTCATTAGAGCATTTCAATAAAAGATAAATAGAAATATAATTAGAAATGTTTCAAATAGAAATCACATTAAAGTATTTTTAAAAGTATTTTAGTTTACAAAAATGCTTGTCAGTACATTTGGCAGTACACTTTAACTAAATTTCAAAAACAATACAAGTAATAATTATTTACAACTTATAACTTATGTCTTTAAGCGGGTCAAAAAACAACAACAACTCTTAAGCCCAATTGCATTCAATATTAAATTAAATTATAAACATTTGTTTTTAAATGCAATGCACATTCAGCAATAACATTACACTTAGTTCTTGCTTAATTACATTCTTGTAAAGTATATCATTTCTGTAATATGTACTCATTTGAAAAGAATGCTAGAGTGTACTTCTTTTTTCACAAGAGGCTGCTAGGCCTTTCATAGTGACTTACAATTGGGGGATGCATAAAACGATTCTTCTTAAAGAGGCAAACATACACAGGAAGTGCTTGAAATACCAAGTTTTAGACGTTGTTCAAATAAGTACAAGCTAGAAAAAGAAGGAATAAATAAAGATAAGGGTTTTTTTGTTTGTTTGTTTGTTTGTTTACGATGAAGCCTAGTAGTTTCGAAGGAGATGAGTTTTCAGCTGTCGCTTGAAAATTGTCAGGGATTTAGCATTCTGGAAGGGGTGGGAAGATCATTCCATCAGCCAAGAATGGTGAACGAGAATGTTCTTGAAAGTGATTTTGAGCCTCTCTGTGATGGTACCACGAGGCATCGCTCCCTAGCGGATCGCAGACTTCTGGAGGTGATGTAGATTCATAATAGTGAGTGGAAGTAGGTGAGTGCTGAGACTGTGGCTGTTCTATATGCAAGCATCAATGCCTTGAACCTCATGCGAGCTGCAACTGGTGACCAGTGCAAGGAGATAAAGAGAGGTGTAATGGGCTCCTTTGGATTTGTTGAAGACCAGTCATGATGCTGCATTCTGAATCAAAGGGTTGATTGTGCTTGATGGAAGTCAGAAGAGCATTGCAGTAGTGCAGCCTAGAAATGACAAGGTCCTGGACAAGAAGTTGTGCAGCATGCTCCGTTAGAAAGAGCCTGATTTTCTGATGTTGTGCAATGCAAACCTGCAAGATCGAGCAGTCTTTGCAATGTGGTCTTTGAAGGTCAGCTGGTCATCAGAGGTAACACCAAGATTTCTGACAGAAGTTGATGGGGTAATTGTAGAAGAACCTAGCTGTATGGAGAAATCATACTGTAGAGCTAGAATGGCAGGGAAGACAAGAAGCTCAGTCTTTGCCAGGTTCAGCTGTAAGTGATATTCTTTTATCCATGCTGAGATGACCGCCAGGCAGCCTGAGATCTGTGCAGCTACCATTGGATAATCTGGTTGAAATGAAAGATAGAGCTGTGTGTCATCAGCATAGAAATGGCAGGAGAATCCATGTGCCTGTATGATGGGACCCAGTCATGTCGAGTATATGGAGAAGAGGAGGGGTCCATGAACTGATCCCTGAGGAACCCCTGTGACCAGTTGATGTGCTTCGGATACCTCCCCTCCCAAAGCCACCCTGAAAGACCTATCAGTAAGATACCAGCGAAGTGGTTTGGTTTGGTTAGTAGTAATTTTATTTTTAAACAAGACCCTAGACTGTCACTAACCAGTATGAGGGTATGCAGGATCCGTGTGATGTCATTAGTATAGAGACACTGAGAGTAGTCTCCCTCCTCCCAGTGTCCAGAGCGGTCACAGTTACGTGAAGCCTTCTTCTGCTCCACGCCGCCCCCTATGGTTAAAGAGGGGTAGCGCAGCTGCAGACAGTAATGGTATGAGGTGATGCCAGCCAGAGTTCTAGGCCACCTGAAGCCAAAGACAGGAACAGGTGACATATTGCCATACATTTCTAGATAAGAATTACTAAACCATAGTTAAATTTGTAGGACAAATCACTTACCTGAACTCCCCTCGGTTGTTAGTCACTCTCTGCTCTGGGCAGAAGGAGGCGCTGTTCTCCAGAACCACTATCTCCACACTGCGCGAGGCATTCCCACGGTCCGTGGACACCACACACTCCCACTCACCACTCGCCTCAATGTGGACATTTGACAGGATCAGCTCACTAAAAAAATTTAGTAATAATATACTGTTTATTGCTTATTAACTATAACGTTAACCTGTTCTTTCACAGCATTATCGCAAATTAAACGATCCTTCTCTGCGCGTCTCTCAGAAACCAAACAGCTGTAGCCTAATAATCAGTTAAGATACATTCACATTTTCTACTGCTTGATATGTCTATTTAAATGTTTTAAACTTTGTATGATGGGCTACATATTTCTCTGTCTCACTCTCTCTTTCGGAGACGGCATTTATGCAGGTATATTCTTTATAATTTGTTCAGATTTGCATTTGTGCATAGTAAAAAAAAATATTTTTTATTTGTTTCAACCTCCATGTTCTCTAATCAGCTATTTATATTCCATTGTGCACTACAAAAACATGCGTTGCATCAAATTTCTTAATATATTAAAATAGTAAAAAAATCACAATAACTATCAAACGTATTCAAGACCAACAGAATACAGTATATATACACATATATAGCTAAATGATGGTTAGTCTCTTGTATGTGTTACCTGGTGATGAAGGTGCAGTCATGTTGTACACTCTCTTCCAGGTGGACTCCACTGGTAGGGTCAGTGGTGACAGAATGACCGTTGTGTCGCCAGTGAAGAGAAGTGGCTTTGTCCACCAGTGAAGCAGTGCAATGGAAAGGCAGCCTGTCCCCCTTAAACACGACCTGTCGTAGCGAGGGCAACAGAGACAGCGTGTGCAGCTCCAGCGGACCCTCTGAGGAGCAAAATCATTTCAAAGAAAAACATTTCATTCACAGAAGAAAAAAAAAATCTTACGGACTACTTAAAGATTTATTGTAGCTTTCTGTTCTTAAACCAAATCTTAGTCCGATAAATTATTACTGTTTTTACTGTATTTTAGATTAAATGAATATGGCCCATATTTGTTGTGGACATTATGTGTTAGAAGATTAGACCTTCACTTTTCTATGGATCAGAAATTATTTATGTGCTTTCATCTGTATTCATCTTTATTTCTAATAGACTGCACCGTTAAAAAACTCTGTTAATAACTGAAACAAATTCATTGTATTACTTTGAGCTCTTTGTGTGTTTTGTTGATATGTAATCATTCAAAATCAGCTTTTCTTGGGAAACAGCTTTGGTGAACCAGTTCCTTGTCGAGGCCTGAGGACATGTATTCACAACTGCAAACCTGCAGTACAGAGGGATCTTTCCCAGTCGGTCACAGCTATGTGCTGGCCAACATAAATATGTTTAAGGGCAGCGGAGGAAGAGATGGTGAAATGAGCTGATATTAAAACAGTAACAGGCCACAGTTTGAGGCCCAAAAATGCAGTATGGCTAACAGAAAGATGAGATGAGGTTCAACAGAAATTCCCTGAGAAATATAATCAGACCCCTGTGGCAAAAGTCAGAGAAATAGGGATTCTTAAGCAAATATACTTGATCTTAGCTGGCTTAGACACAAAGATTGAGCAAAACTGAAATTCAGCCAAAATAGCAAAACTGATCAAAGACTAAAACGCTGTTCACACAGAGATGCATTCCGCTGTATATGCATATATTTTGTAATTATAATAATTTTATCCTCCACAGCAAAATTTTAAATAGTCATATTCAAATTGCTACATGTACTTAAAATATATTATTCTTTTTTTTGTTCAAAACAAAGCTATAGCTGAGTTTAAAAAATAAATTTCAATACTAGAAATTTCTAGTTTAATTATGATTGTTATTATTTCAATACTAGCAATAATAATAACTGTTATTATTATTAAAAGTAAAAATAATACATATTGAAGAAATACATGTTATAATAAATAATGTAAATATATTAAATAATAATAATCTAAGCATATTTCAAAATAATAATGTATTTTTTGTCCAAAACAATTGTTTAGATTTTTTATTATTATTATTATTATTATTTTATTTATGTTTTTTTATTTTATTTATTTTTGCTATAAAACTACCCTGAGAAATATTTCATGGAACAAAAAAATGTGACAACTATCCCCAGTCACTTGTATGTACACTAAAATACAACATAATTGAACATGATTTTGTATAAGGTTTATATTAATTTTGCTCACCACAGCTGAGGTCACTCTCTCTCAGGAGACGCAGGGGTTTGTTCTGAAGTCTTCTGGGATACGCACAGAGTGTTTCGTCCCCAAGCCGAGCAGAACTGCTGCGTAAAAAGCCTGGCACCCAGCGCAGACCGCAGTCACATGACAGGAAATCAGAATGAAAGTTCCTAATGAGCAGACATTCAGAGGTTAGAATTAGATAAACCTTGTTCTTCGGGAGAAGACAAATCACATGGCATTTTATTTATTTAATACAAAGACATTTACACATTTTAAGTGCGACCTCAGAAATATTTTTAGGTCTACTTTATGTCATGCTAAAGTGCTAATCATGACCCTAATGGTTACGGGAACAGGGTGAGATCAGATATATTCATTCCAGCTGCATTATGGGATTATACTGTCATACCTGATAAAGAACTAGTCTTCATTTAATAGCAGTTTAACCACTTCTAGGGAATAGAGTTGTGAAATATAGACGGATATGCACAATCTTAGCTTTGTTCTAAAATGATCAAATAATCACTGACGATAAGCATGCCAGAAATCCCTGGAATATCTCTTTCTATAAAAATTTTTTTTTTAAAAATCAGCACGTGCACCATGAGAGCAATGACTTTTACTCACACCAGCTTTAAAGAGTGTAACTCCAAGAACAAATGCGGGTCCAGAGAGGAAAAAATGTTTCCAGAGATGTTTCTATTATGGAAGAACACAAAACATTTCACAATAATTAAATACGAAAAGAACATTATAAAATGCATCATTTGCAATAAATACTGTGTATATCCACTTAATACACAGTATTACAATCATCTTAAAAAGCTGAAACGATCAAATATATGTTATCCTCTGCAGCACAGCGACACTTTTAAGAGCGGTAGTGTTCTTCTGTGTTGTTGCAGTCCAATAAATATTTGTTTCAGAAATAATGACTTACAATTTTGTGAGGTTGGTTAGGCCCTGGAACACTTCTGAAGTCAGGCAGCCAATTCGGTTACTGGATAGGTCACTGTACAGATTACAGTAAATCAGATGCATTGTTATTTTTGATGATCAGTGATTACTACTGTTATTAGTTCAATTACAGTCAAGATACTATATACCAGCTATACACCACAGTCTATAAATATTTTAAGTTATGCTCACCAAGGCTATGTGTATTTGATGAAAAACAGTCTCTCCGGTAAAGTATAGTAATATTGCAAAAATATTATTACTATTTAAAATAACTTTTTTTTATCACAATATAGTTTAAAAAGTAATTTATTCCTTTAATGCAAAGCTGAATTTTCAGCATCATTACTCCAGTCTTCAGTGTCACATGACCCTTCAGAAATCATTCTAATATGCTGATTTGATCATTTGGAACATTTCTTATAATTAGCAATGAAGAAAACAGTAGAAATATAGCCTTAGTGACCATAAGAAACTTCTCTAGAACACATAAAAAATGTATTTGTTCCATATTTTGACTGGTAGTATGACTGATTGTTTGGGACTTTTACTCAATTGGTTTCAATTTGTTGAAGAGTAGGAAAAGTACTATGACAGGAAATATAACATGCTCCACTATCAATACATGTCTTTATTTGAATTGATTATTATGTGAACCAAACACACTTCTTCCTACTTAAAAAGTACATTTGCACTGTTAAAAATTAATGTTATTAATGAAAAGACAATCACACTTTAAGTGCAGATTAAGTGTCCACATATGTTTTGAAGCAACTGAGTGCTCTATTAGTAATTGTTATGCTACATGTTGGAAAAATTAGATTTGATTTAAAGGATAAATTACTCTCTATTAAGAACATCTGAGCTACTTATAGATAAACATATATTTCATTCCAATGTCCCAGTCCAATATTACATCTGCACCAAATCACACTCTATGAATTAACACTCAGTTTGAAAAAAAAGAAGGAAAACTGGTTAATGGGCCATTCACATCTTTGCATCTAAAAACATGAGATGCAGTGCTCAGAAATGTGTTTTCCTTCTCGGCCATGTTCCTGTCTAATAAAACAGAAGCCAAAATGCTACTGTAAACAAAAACTTGCAATGCTGATTGGTTTACAGTTCTGGAACTGACATTGATGAGTGGCCACTGCATGTAAAAGTTTAAATTCTTTTATCTTGACACTGTCCTAAAAACACGCCATCATTTGAGTAAACTATGGAAAACTATTAGAATCACATTCTGTGTGAATTTCCCCTAACAGTTCTGTAATTGAAAGTTGCAATTACGCAATGCAATTACGGTCATATTATTGGTAAAAGTGTGTAACTGGTGTCCTGTTATAATAACAGATTATGATCTTAAGGTGTACTTACAGTTTCCGAAGAGCTGTGAGACCCAGGAAGGCTCCAGGCATGATGGTGCTGATCAAGTTATTCCTGAGATCCCTGAGAAACAGACAAACACAGAGACATTAGAGCAGATCAACTTACAGTACATGAGTTCTAATCTAATATTTGAGTAGATTTCCCATGGATTACACTTCTCTGTGTAACAATAGCAACCCCCTTTCCTTCATTTTTTTTTTCATTTTTTCCAGTTACTGTATTCAATATATTCAAATAAAAGAGATAAGATGAATAAATATGTATATGTGCTTTGAAGGAAAATAAATTACATGTTTGTATACTGTATGTGAACCATTACTGGAGACCAAAAACCGCCAGTTCATATATTGTAAGCATAAGATAACATGAAATAAAATATGAAACACATTTTATGTGGCATTGACCACAAGACCTTTTTTCTGCCTTCAACATAGTTTTTTTTGTCCTGTCTCTATTGGAGTAAGAAAGAAATTTCCTGCATTTTTTAAACCATACCTCAAACCGCACCTGGTCCTCTGGCTCAAAATGGAGTCAGATCCCCCAAGCAGAGAAAACAGACACACATCAGAGGAGAAAGAGGAGATGCTCTCTTTAAACAGTGGAGGCTTTTAAAGTGACTCTTCCCACAGTGGAATTACACCTTCACGAGCCAAACCGTAAATATTTGTTTCCAGTACAAGCTTTGAAGGTAGTGTTTCATGCCGCCTCTGTCCAGGCCCAGATCTCTGTGTTTGCTTTTGTCCATCTGTTAAAGCACTTATCAGCATATTCAGCCATTAAAATATGGATTCACACACTAAATACTGATAAATTAATGTTTTTTGGCCTCAAGGGAATTAAAAGGATTATAAAGGTCAACTCAAGTTTAACAATGGTCATGTAAAACAACACCTTTTTATCTTGTCAAAAACAGCTCTGTTCACAGTCACCCATTATTTCGGTGCCTGTCTCTTTAAATGATAATGAGCTACTGCTCACCCCGCCCCTCTCTTCCTAATCCATTGCATCTTCAGTGGCTCTGATGTCGGGAGAAAATGAGGACTTTTATATTCACTTTTACATTCAACTACAAAACACCTGTATTGCTTATGAGACATTGTAGTCACTATATCGCTCAAATGTGGAGAAAATGACAGACAGTGTACTTCTAGCTGAGGGTGGAAATATGCTAATACGGTACAGTCCGTCAGCAGTCATGGGCGGAGCCTAAGCAGTATAGCGTCATAGTGCTCAAGAATCAAAACGATTTAGATTTCTTTGGGATAAAGAAAAATGAGTGAATTAATTATCAATGTAGGGTGGTTGTGTCCACGCACTGCTAAACCACATTTATATGAAAAACAGTGTAAAAGTAAATTTTCTGCCAAATGTCCCCTTTAAATCAAACCATATAAAATACTTATTCCCTGCAGTTCAACATATCAGTTCATTCATTTTTAGAAATTAGATTACATTACATTAAGTTTAGATGGTATATTATATGTATTATAAAAAAAAGATTGCTAATGATAAATAAAAAAGTTATGATAAATTGCATTTTATATGTATTATATAGTATATTGTGCTTTACATAGTATGCAGACTTCAAAAAATATGGAAACATTATTTTGTATTATTTAATTTAATATTTATTAATACAATTCGGTGTATATATAATGAACACACACACACGTATATATATATATATATATATATGCATTTTCCAAGCACTGTTTTATAAAATAAACTAATTTAAATAAAAATTACATAATTATTTAATTACTATTAGAAATAAATAGTGTCATTAATATTAATATTATTTCTAGTAATACTTCTATATCTAATAATACTTATTATTATTATTATAAATTTTATTATATTGTATCACAGACAGTATATTAGAATTAACATTTAAATAAAATATGTATGTGTATATATGTATTACAGAGTGTGTGTGTGTGTGTGTGTGTGTCAGAATATATATATATATATATACACACACACACACTAACATTTTGCTAATAGTGAACGAAAATGTCCTCGACCAATCAGTGATCATCTCGTTCTTAATGTCCTTCATCCATAAAGCTCTATTGGTGCTAAAACTACAGCAAATAAAGACGCAGCATGATGTCATGTGCTGAATATAAACATGAACATTACACAGCTTTGTTAACAGATATGCTATATATATTTGCAGGGAACCAAGACATTAACACCGGCACGACAGAATGCAGTAAAGCGCTGGCCTGTCACATCTGTATGGCCCACTGAGTGCTGCATGATTGACACATTAATAGCTATCAGAGCCAATATACGGAGAGAAGCGGAGGGGTAGAAGGTGAGAAAGTGACCGCAGGAGAAAGTTATGCGCTATTAAATACACGTGTTTAAATTCCAATGACAAAAGAGTGTGACAACAGGGTACTGTAAATAGGACATATTGTAGAGTATTTCAGTCTATGAATGTGAATTGTTGAATGAACCTGCTCACAAATGTGTGTGTGTGCCAGTAGCAGTGCTCTTGGACGGGGAACAATAGCTGTTTCCTGGCTAGCGTGTCCTAACCCTCATTAGCACTGTGATGAAA
The DNA here is from genome assembly GCF_963082965.1 of Carassius carassius. Taxonomy (NCBI): domain Eukaryota; kingdom Metazoa; phylum Chordata; class Actinopteri; order Cypriniformes; family Cyprinidae; genus Carassius; species Carassius carassius. Next base: position 9,343,569 of record NC_081788.1, on the reverse strand, counting down.
AGAGAGACTCTACCCACTGTTTCCTCACACACACACCGCTAGAGTGAAGGTCAGAGCAAAGTGTGCTCTCTGTGTGTGAAGATCAACACAACGGCTCTCAGACACTCTCTTATCGCTCAGATGGGGAATGTGGAACAGGGAGAGATCTCTTCCTAAAGTCTGGAGCACACACACACACACACTGCAGAACCGCAATGTCAGCACGGCAGGAGTGATTAAAGACCTCGTGAAATCTGAAGTTGTATGGCTCTAAATCTGTTTGTTATTATGGTAGTATATTCCCAAAGCTCACAAAATGATGTTAACACATTTACATATTTAACATTTACTGTCCTACTTTTCTGGATAAAACTGCTGCTGACTCAGATTGAAGAAATTATGAAATTACAATACATATGTGAATCAAAAAGCACGCTTAAGTTCAGCTGATGTTTAAACTATAACACACATTTCATTGAATTACAAATAACATGCAATTAAGCATCTGAAAACATTTGCATTGAAACTTAATTATATTCTTTTAAAGTATATTATTTCCATAGTACTCTTTTTTTAAAGTGGGCTTTTCTCATAGCAAATAGCAAATCATGTTCATGTCTTTGGATTTCTATGAAAAAAAGGCAAAAGCCATTTGATACGTCCAGTTCCAACTTCCTGTTTCAACAGGAAATGCATCCACACAAGACAGAAAACTGCACTCATCAAATGCTTTCCTAGGGTCTTTAAAACTCACGGTTGGGATCCAAAACCCTTCATGAACTTCACAAAGGATTTATAAAGAACGATTTTTGAGCCGTGTCTTTAAATCACTTACAATGTAAGCCAGAGTCTGCTGAATAATTTCCCAAGCACATGGTTTATGACGGTCTTAGTAAGACCTTATGTAAGAACATGATGATAGGTATTCAAATATACAGATGTTTGAACGGGAAACCTATGACCCACTTCAGTCACCGAACTGAAACAGCATTTTGCAGTATTTTAACTCTTCATGGAGATGTGGGGTATGGCAACTCATAATTATATTACCTTTTGCAAATTGACAATTTAGGGAGGAATATGGTGAGGTGTGTTGCTTTTATAGATTTAGGTGCAAATAGCAGAAATAGCCATTTTGGTGGCGCATGTCATTTCCTGCACAGAGGTTGTTTCTCATTTATTTTTACCGTTTCCTTTCTCTATTTTTTTAAACACTGTTTTTTCCCCTACCGCTGGAGTCCTGAGTAAGGGGGAGCAGAGGTGACCCCGTAATGGCCACTAACACACACATTGGGCTTGTTACACAATGGGGTCCTTATAACCCTACCTTGAAATCAACGTCGACCCACTCCTACCCAAACAGGAAATCTGAATCGGCCTGCTTCTTATTTTTCCAACTCATTTCCTGCTTTTCCTCTCCTTCCTCGAATTATTGGAATAGTTTTCCTTTATCCAGTCTATCCTGAGTCAACATTTCACTTTTATTTGTACTGAAATGATTGCAAATGGTCATCCATTTAAAAACAAATGCACATATACTGTAACAAACCTAATCTGAGAATATACGTCAATGTCATCATTTTATAAATATATAATAAATGGAATCACTACAGATTTATATCTAATTCAGGACTGGCCCTCTTAGATTGAAATATCTAGCATATTTCAAGAGCTGTTTCCTTTATAATTTTTTCAGTAAACCTATGAAGAAGAAGTGCACTTTTGAAGAGTTGCATTTCTGTGGTTAATGTTGATTATATATTTGTTCAATGGCAGAAGGAAGGTATTACGCCAAGATAAACGTTGGGACCGGAATTGTGGAAAATTGCTCAACCCGGTGCTTGAAGAATGTGCTCTTCCAGAAATAAATTAGGCACATGTATTAAAAAAGGAGCATTTGTGCTTTTACCATGTTGCTTCAGTTGGACTCTGGAAGGCTGTTTGCTGTCAAATCATTTGAAGGGACCCAAATGTGGAAGAAAACAAATGCCAAAATCCAGTTTTACTTCATATCATTATCTGAGCATGAACAATCTGAGCATTTGTGTTTCATCTGATAGCCACAGTCTGACACACATACAGAATACAGTGTACACACATATTTACATGATATGTATTTATATTAATTCATTCATTCATTTAACTTTAGATCTTTTATAAAAAGTAAATTATAAATAAGAAATACAATATGCAACATATATGCAAGAAAATAATTCAAAAATAAAACACAATAATTATTACAAAAATGTCGCAAAAAAATGCAGAAACAGATAAAAAGGACCAGGAGAAGAGGCAAAACTATCAATCTATGATTTCCTGATCAACCTGTCAATGCAATAATGGCCACCTATTATGAGGACCTAATTATAAAATAAACATTTAACCAACTCTGAATATAACAACTAAGAATATACCATCAATTAACAATCTTTAAAAGGTTTATATGGTTATATTTAAAAATCAGTTTCCCAATAGAGAAAATAAATGTGATTTTTACTTCCAGAAACCGGCACTTGAACACAATTACAGAAATTCTGCAGCAATTTGCAAATAGTTCAACTATTAATGAGTTGGGAAAAAATGCAATTATCAACTGAAAGCCCTTAATGTTGGGCCGACACACAATATTTTAAGAGTAGAGCACTGAAGCGCTGTCACTAGGCCAGTGTGAGCACAAAGAAACAGCTGTCTGATAGCACAGAGCACAATATGACTGAATGAACCCAGGACAATGACATGCTATGTGTGAACACGGCTGCATGTGGGTGCACTTTGAGATTCAGTCAGTGTGGGTTTTAGGGGGGCACAATGAAAAGGATTTCTTGTGGATGTGAAAGAAGGAAACACAGAGAACAAATACAGAAAGTTGTAAATTCAGTTCAGCTGTGCATTTGAGAGACACAGTAAAAATGCCCTCCCAAAACTACTCTTGTCTGCTCTTTCAGCGATTTTTCAGTGTGAATGTACGCTCTGTCACTTCATCCTGCTTTTGCATTTCGTGAAAAGCCCAGACGCTTTTGGGTCCCGCTAGCAACATAAACACACCCACACTAACACACATACACACACTCACAACACACCCCTTGCCTCGAGTTTATCTAATAGTCACATCTGGAGTCTATCAACTCCAGCGGTTTGCCCCCCTTCTTCCTCCTCACACACTCCTCTGGTCCTGCTCTGTCCCATTCCTTTAACACTTTCTTCACCACAACGCTACTGGATATGAAGCTTGAGACAACTCCAGCAACTGAATGTTCAGTCCCTGCTGTTAGGTGTGTTCAACATCTCAACATCTCAACAAGAACTTCAAATGAACTCCGGAAGAAGAACTTCTTTTGTTGCGCTGTGGAGGAGTTTTGAGAAGTATTTGTGTAAACAGTGAGACCAAGGTAATCTATTCGGGTCAAACCATGTAGTCAAACTTTTGTCAAACTTGTATTATGATACTACAGCTGAAGTGTGTAATTTTTTCCAGTTTTGAGGAACATTCTTCTATTTCAGTTTGAAATACTGAAATAAGATTTCCCTGAAGTTTGTAAATACTGTGGTACTTTCAAAACATTCTGTTTGTTTGAGCATCCTGAACAATCTGACACAGCAACAGCTCAACCAATAGGATGAGTTTGGGGGCGGGGCTATCTATTTGGCTGACCAGTGAAAGATGAGGGGAGAGTTCATGAAACATTCACGTTTCAAAATCGCACGTTTTATTTTTTGCAAGTTAACTAGCCATTTGTTGAAAGTCACGCCAACGAATTTGCACAGTTCAGCTTTAGATTCAAGATCAAATTTAAATGTACCTTTAATTAATATCGTTTTATTTGCATGTTATCCAAAGAACATACACAAAAAAGTTGTTTCTTGTAATATTTGATTAAAATGTAATGACATCACACATCCCTTTTATATTCACTAATATTTCAACCACCTGGATGCATTGTAATATGTAACACCCACTTTTTACAACCCAATCATAAAATTAAGTCCACCCACACTATTTCTCATTGAGTGCCTTTTCAATTTGAAAACACCCTTGTGAAAAAGAAGCACACTTTAACATACTTTTAAAATGTATATTGCTCTATCACAGCATTTGTCCTCTTGAGTATCAAAACACACAATGTGCTATACATTTAGCCAATCACAGAATTGGGTGTTTACTTTAGTTTCTGTGAGAGGAAACTCCCCTTAAATTGAGTGTGTTTTACAGACTGTGAAATTAAGGACGTAAAATATTTTTTTTGCAACTATTGGACCTTTTTTGGTGCAAAAAAAAGCAGTACACTTAAAGGGATGCTCATCTCAAAAAGAAAATTACCCCATGATTAACTCACAATTAAGCCATCCTAGGTGTACACCTACGTCCTACGTCATTCACTGGAACGTCACTCTTTTGTGATTTGTGAACACACATATGACAGTTAGCAAAAGCTATAGATTATGGTTTATACAGTTTGAAATATGGATATTTTTTCTTACACAAATGCACCAATTCACTTCAGAAGGCCTTTATTAGCCCCTTTGAGTCATGTGGAGTACTTTTATATGATGGATGGATACACCTTTTTGGCCTTCGTTGACCCATTCACTGCCATTACATAGCTTGGAAGAGCCAGGTCATTTTTTATATATCTCTGATTCTATTCATCTGAAAGAAGAAAGTCATATACACCTATAACGTGAGGGTGAGTAAATGATGGGGTCATTCTCATTTTTGAGTGAACTATACCTTTAAATGGCCTTTTATTTCAAAATGTTATTTTAATATTATACTTCAGTGTATATTGAGCTTTTTTCACAAGGATATGTCAGATTATGGAAGTAAAATGGTTTGTGAACCATCTTTGAATTTTAAACACATCACCAATGCAGAAATGAACATATTGTATGTCCTTAAGATTTATTTTTGCGGTCTGTTTTTTTATTTCTTATTTATTTTTCTTATTTATCTCTCTTTAAAGTATTATTCTTAAAGTAATCAGTGCAGGATTGCTGGACTTTTAATCGCATAAGAAGCTGACTGAATCCACATCTGTCTTTCTCTAGCTTCGTTTATTAGGGGAAAAATGGTTAAATTCACTGCCACTACCCTTCAGATTTTATGAGAGGGCCATGAGCTTAGCAATGGCCAGCGCACGCATGCACCCACACACACCAGAGTTACAAAGTCCACGTATTATAAGTGACTTTGGGCTCCTTTTTTTGTAAAGCTGTGTGAAAAAATCCCAGGTTTTTTCAACTTGGAAAATATGACTTTTGTTTAGCCTATACTAATACAAAGAGTAAAAAAAAAAAAAAATAATAATAATAATAATTAATTCTATTTGTGTTTTTCAGTTTAATATGCTGCAGGCTCATTTATTGGTAATAAATAATTTAAAATAAATAATATTGATGATAATAAACCATTAAAAAAAATGTATTGGCCTTGTTTTTGAAGCTGCGGTTGCTTATTTGTCTCGCGAGAGTTTGCAACAGTGACACACACACACACACACACACACACATAGAGAGAGAGAGAGAGAGCTCCCACTCTGGATAAGGTCATATCCTTACCTACATTAGAAACAATGTTAATCTTGATTCCAAACACAGCATAACAGAGTGGAGGTCTCTCTCCTTCTCTCCTCTGTTTATGAAAGCACATTTTACACCTGCTTTTTCTCATCCTTTTCACTCTATCAGCTTGTAAATCTTCCTTCTCTCTCTCTCATTATTCTCATTAGCTCTGCTCAAATCAGTGCTGGACAGGCCGCTGTGATCTGTTCACACACTCGTTAGGGTCGCCGCTCGTTAGCAGGGGCCAGCCTCATTACAGGATGCGTGTGTGTACGTGTCTATGTGGCTGTGTGCCGTTTTAAGGGACGGCGCTGGGTGGAAAATTTAATTTAGTAGATCAAGGGAAAAAGCGTGGGTTTGGCTGAGTGTGTGTATTTGGGTTCAGGTGAAAATTGCTCTTTTCATATAACAGGCTTGTGAGTATGTGAATGAAAGCCAAAACAACACAAAGACACACTCGCACACATACACTAACATGCGGCCTTCACAACATCCTACATCAGCCTGCTGTGTTCTATAAGGGTATAACACAAACATGGCTGAACATCGCTCTCGTTGGGTGGTTTGGCGAACTATGAAGGACTTATTTTCTTTGAGGAGGTCTGCTTTAATGAAAGGGAGGACTTTGTGAGAAGTTACCAGAGAACCAACGCTGGCCTTATCCTCCGGCCCTCCTGCACTACTGTAATACTACCAGACTGCTGTCCTTATAGAGGGACGCATACTGAAGGAAATTGATTTCAGAATGTGTGAACACTGCAGAGAGAACATGCTAGCTGTGTCACACCTGTTGGATGTGCAGTTGAAGGTCAAGATGGCACATTATGATGAAGTAGACTCAATAAAAACAGTAATAAAAACTTAACAATAATCTTAAGTTCAATATAGTGTTAATCAAGGTGCAGCATTAATATATAAATATGATTGGATCTGTGTTAGCATGCCATAACTGTGATATCTTCCAAATGTCCTGTTTTTAAAGCTTACTTAATGGTCAGAGTAGATTGGGAAGAAGCTTTTTTTATTTATTTTATGCAACTGTTTAAAAGTGTGGGGTGAGTAGGATTAAAAAAAAAAGTAATTTATTAATTTTATTCATGTACTCATAAATGAATCGGAGTCCTGAAAGTAGTCAAAGATAATCCACTCAAACAAACGAGACAAAAATATTTTCTTTTTCATATATTTATTGAGAAAAAATGATCCAGTGTTACATATATATGACTGGCAAAAGTATGTGAATCTTTGCTTTCAGAATCTGGTGTGACCCACTTTTGCAGCAATAACTGTAGCTAAATGTTTCTTGTAACTGCTGATCAGTCTTGCACAGCAGCTTGTAGGAATTTGAGCCCATTCCTCAGTAGAGAACTGTTTCTACTCTGTGATCCTGGGGGGTTTTCTCCTATGAACTGCTTGCTTCAAGTCTTTCCACCACATTTCATTTGGACTCAGGTCTGGACTTTGACTTGGCCATTCCAAAACATTAACTTTATCCTTCTTTAACAGTTCTTTGGTGTGACTTGTCTTGCTGCATGAACCATGTTCTCTTGAGAATAAGTTCACTGACAGATGTCCTGGCATTTATTTTAGAATTTAGAATTCAGAATTCATTGTTCCATCAATGATGGCAAGCCGTGCTGGCCCAGATGCAGCACATCAGGCCCAAACCATGATTATACCACTACCTCCATGTGATGGGTTAAAGGTCTTATGCTGGAATGCAGTGTTTTCCTTTCTCCAAACATAACGCTTCTAATTTAAACCCAAAATTTCTGTTTTGGTCTCATCCATTCGCTAAACATTTCTCCAATAGACTTCTGGTTTGTCCATATGATCTTTAGCAAACTGCAGATGGACAGCTATGTACTTTTTAGAGAGCGGTGGCTTTCCTCTTGCAAATCTGCCATGGACACTATGGATGTTCAGTGTTTTCCCAATGATGGACTCTTGAACATTAACATAAGCCAATGTGAAAAAGGCCTTCAGTTGCTTAGATGTTACTCTGGGATCAAACCTTGCAGATTATTAATAAGTCTTGCTTTTGGAGTGATCTTTGTTGGTCGACCACTTCTGGAGAGGGTAACAGATGTCTTGAATTTCCTCCATTTGTACACAATCTATACAAACAAATCCACAAAACAAATCCAAACTCTTTAGATCTGGATTTGTAAACTTTTCCAGCCTGATGAGCACCAAAAACTCTTTTTCGGAGGTCCTCAGAGCTCTCCCTTGTTCGTGCCATGATTCACTTCCACAAACATGATCAGACTTTGATAGACCTCCGTTCTTTACATAAAACAGGGCAGACACAGCCACCTGAGAGTCATCTCACTGATTAAAATCACCTCTGAACAGATGGATTCTGATGTCAAATTAAAAGCTATCCTAGAGATTCACTTTGCCACTCGCAAATATGTAATATTGGATAATTTTCCTAAATAAATAACTGACAAAAAATGTGTCTCATTTGTTTGATTGGATTCTCTCTAAAATGAGTTTGACACTTCAGAATTAAATTAAATAATCCGGGGGATTATTTTCCATAATTTCACTCTGTCATGTGTGAATTCACAGGGATGCACGTTTTAGGAATATACAGTATACAGAGAAGAAGATGGCTGTTTGGACAATATTTAGACCCTTGAAGAGATGCCAGAACAGTTTGAGAGAGATTTCCATAATAGGATGCACAGCACACAACACGTGATGAGGATGAGAAAACACAGCAAGACAGAAAGATGAAGTGCTGCAGTTTTCTTTCGTGTCATATCAATAACATATGTGTCATGATAAAGAATGCTTTGACATCACTTCAGTGAAATACTGCTTCGCTGATAACACGCCCTTTAAATTGAGAGGGAAGAAAAAGAAGCAAGTTACAGTAAATGTGTCAGCAGTCAGATCTGTGATTGATATTAATATAGCAACACTCCTAGACATGAAATTGACATAGGCAGCAGTTTTGGGGCTATAGAGAGAGCAGTAAGATCACCCTGTCCTTGGATGACTGCTGCACAAATGATAAGATAAACTCCCGGCAGCATTTTACGCAACACACACACACTCACAAGCTGGAAACAATAAACAGAGATATGTGCACACACACACACACACACAACAAGCCGTTGAATTAAATCAAGAATAAACAATAGTACACATACACACATCACGCAGGCCTGTCACGCCGCAGGAGGCTGAGGCCCGGGGCATGCTGGGATTTGTTTGTTACAAATTGCACAATCAGCTATAATCAGGTTTGCATAAGCAAACTAATCTGTATTTACTAGTACTTCAAACTTTATATCCCTTGTGAACTGAATGTAATGTTTTTCAAAACGTATGTTAAATAAAATATTATAGATTACATTTGTAATAAATGCAATTAGCTGAACCTTAGAGTGCTAGAGAGCCACACTTAAATTAATAATAATATTAATAATATTAAACAAATAATAATAATAATATGTAATTTCATAATGACGTCTATTGTGTTTTAAATATGATTAAAGTGTACTGCTGTATGTACTCACAAGCATTTGGTTTTTTTTAAAGACCGGTATATGTCATATATTTGTAATAATGAAGTTGCAATTTAGTACATTTAAAATATATTAACTTTAAAATGTAATAGTGCATGACACACTACAGTTACTTCTGTGCTTCAGTATGTTAATTGAAAAATCTAAATACAGTAAGTGTACTGTTTTAGACCTTGATAAAACATTATTATAACAATGATTTAAAATGTAACTAGAATTTGACATCATTACAAAGTGCACTTTTTACAAGTAAACTTAAGTGTGTTAGGAAACATTCTCTTTAAGTACCCTTTAAAGGTTTAGTTCACCCAATAAAATTCAAACTCAAACAGTACACTGCCTGAACTGCTCTGAAGAGAGAACTGAAGATGAACAGCGAGCCGAGCCAGATAACAAACAAAAGATTGACTCGTTCACGAGTCAAGAACCAGTTGCATCGGTTTTCGGATCACCAGTAGTTCTTTCGGACAGTTCGATTCAATAAACCAGTTGAAGAAAACGGTTCACCGGTTCTTTTGCGCTCGACGTAATGGCATCATTGGCGATGATTGCCCTTGATTCAAGCCTTCGGTTTACCAGCGCTCATAACACTAGCACAGAATCAGTTCAGAATCAATCACCAAAAGAATCAGTTCGGTTCAGACGCTCTGTGTGTCGGTCTGCTTCACGCTGAATCACACATGCTCAGTATCATCAGCTCCTCGGTTCTCGAATCGGACGCGTCTGACAGAAACGGTTCTTGACTCAAGAACGACTCAATCTTTCGTTCGTTATCTGGCTCGGCTCGGTGTTCATCTTCTGTTCTCTCTTCACAGCAGTTCAGTCAGTGTACTGTTTGAGTAAATGAATTACTCCGGGATATTGGTTTGTTTGAACTCAGAGGGAGTGTCAGCCACATTAAAAAAAGTTAACAGCTTAAGTAATTTACGGATTAATGCGTATTGGAGACGCGAACCCTTTCAAACGACTCAGTTTCTATTTGGTGAACTGGTTCAAAACGATCCGGTTACATCGAATGATTCGTTCGCGAACCGGATATCACAAACTGCTTTGTTTTGAACTCTCTCACAACAGACACGGAAGAGAAGACAATGCTTAATAAAGTCGTAGTTTTTGCTATTTTTGGACCAAAATGTATTTTCGATGCTTCAAAAAATTCTAACTGACCCTCTGATGTCACATGGACTACTTTGATTATGTTTTTCTTACCTTTCTGGACATGGACAGTAGACCGTGCACACACTTTCAATAGAGGGACTGAGAGCTCTCGGACTAAATCTGAAATATCTTAAACTGTGTTCTGAAGATAAACGGAGGTCTCATGGGTTTGGAACAACAAATTTTGATTATTGGATGAACTAACCCTTTAAGTACATTTAAGTGGCCTCTTATTTTCGATTCAAAATCATTACATTAGCTACAGATGTGGTTTTCATAAAATTAAACTTTTAACCCTGCTATCACTTTACAAAACTGAATAACCATTTCCAGGGTCAGTTCTGACCTGGTGAAACTTAGATTTACAGTATAAACCAGTCACAACCTACATACAACTTAAAATATCTTAAAAGCTTAAAAACCATATTGTGTCTGATCAGTAACTTCTCAATAATGTGTAAATGTGCAACAATTTCGGTTTTGAATGTAACTGTGTTTTACTGTAATTTTCTGTTTTAATGTTATTTATTGTTTTAAAGAAATTCTTTGAAATTTCAAATTGGACAAGAACATCAGCAAAACCACTATAATGTGAGAAAAATATATATTTTTCAACATTCATGAGAATTGTCAATTTATTATAATTATGAAATTTATCAGATCATATAAACTGATAATTATCAGTATTAACTCCATTGAAATGAATGGAATTTCATTAAAGGTCCCGTTCTTCGTGATCCCATATTTCAAACTTTAGTTAGTGTGTAATGTTGTTGTTAGAGTATAAATAATATCTGTAAAATTCTAAATCTCAAAGTTCAATGCCAAGCGAGATATTTTATTCAACAGAATTCGCCTATATTGCACGACCAGTTTGGACTACATCCCTCTAGTTCCTGCAGTAATGACGTCATTAAAACAGTTTTTTGACTAACCTCCGCCCACAGGAATTCACAAAAAAGGGTGCGTGGTCTTGCTGCGCTCCGACGGAGAAGAGGAAGAGCTGCGTTTGTGTTTGTTGCCATATCGTCGAAACGCTGTTATTTTCAACTCGGAGTCCAGTCACCTTTGTTTGGGCTTCCCAGGGACGCTGTACTTGGAGATTAATGGTTACAATTTATGTTTAACTCGGTTCCCGAAAATTATAATCCACTGGTAAAACTATGTGCAGCACATTTTGCTGAGGAAAGCTTCCTCAATATCAATCAGTTTAATGCAGGATTCGCACAAAGATTATTCTTGAAAGATGGAGCAGTTCCCTCTTTGTCTGGAGAAGGCCTTGTTTATGGACCACAACCGGTAAGTGTATTTTATTATTTAAGTTGGTGCGTTTAACAGTTTCTGTAACTTATTACACAAATGGCAATACTGTTTAGCTTTGTTAACTAGATGTTAGGGCTGTGCAAAAAAATCGAATGCGATTTTCATGCGCATCTCATCAGTAAAACCGCTCCTGTGATTATAAGTACATCTCCAGCACGTGTGTTCAGATCAGTATTGCCAGGTTTTCAAAACAAATCATGCCCACTTGCTTCTCAAAACTAGCCCTACCGCGTTTCCAGGAGGGCAGTGTGCGCTAAGCTGGTGTCGAATCACAACACAGGAACCGCTGACAGTGAAAACAGATAGGTGAATTGTGTGAAAAATACTGTGTTTTTTTTACACACGAGACATGAAAACATGTTATACTGCACACTGTAAATACAATCAAAGCTTCAAAAAAGCACGAAAAACGGGACCTTTAAACTCTTTTAACTCATGCTGCTCAAAAAAGTCAAAACTTATTTTTCGTAAAAATAGTTTTTTTTTTTTTTACAAAAATCCAGGGATGTCTTAGACATTTTTACTTTTTGACTCTCGGGTCAAAACTGACCTGATTGTGATAGAAGGGTTAAGATTTAAGCACAAAAGCATATTCAATAATATTGAGCAAAATTTTTCGAAAAATGGATTATGACATGATATATAATTATTGTCTTTCATTATTTTGGTTTTCATGCTGATTCCAGTCATCTGTAAAAGTTGGAACTGACCAACTATTGAAATCAGATTTGGAAATCAGCTTGGAAAGTCTTTATTTTCTCAATTAGAAATGTGATTGTGGTTGTGTGATATCACATAAACATGGGATAATGTACAGGAGAGTAAAATCCAGTAAATGAATTATTCCCTTCATAATCATACGCCTGAACAACAAATGCCGTCGCTGCATAACATCACTTATACTCTGCAATTTGGCTGCTAGGAAACACCTTTCCAAAACAAATGGTTGCATTGCAATTTGTTTCTTTATAAATCATCTTCAGAATGTCTGGCAATGGAACGTCTTTACAGAGGGATGTCAGTGATATCTACTAGGAAAGAATATCCCAAATCTGAATGGAATGCATCATTAGAACTGTAGTAGCCAAGGATTCTAGGCTTCCTAAAAAGGAGCCCAAAGAGCAGTTAAGCTACATGGTTTTCTAAACGTACCGTGCCATACCATTTTTGCGTCATTTTTATTACAGACGTACTGCATAAGGAATGTGTTTTCAGTTTTGGAGATACAAATATTATAAGTACATGGTTCAAAAGTGTGCATACCTATTAATTACTTTTAACTCTCTATACTAATAGCTTTTTCTAAAAAATAAATAAATAAATAGATTGTTCTCACGTCTGATTGATTTAATGTTTTTCTTTTTTTTAACATATAAAGTCATTCACATTGTTTCTAGATTATTATGTAGAGTGATCAGATGCATTTTTAATATTTGCTAAAAGCTTAGTTAGCCAACTGTTTTTTGGTCCTGACACAAAATGACCAGCTATATGCTTATTGTTTTTCAGTACATAATAGAAACATGTGGAAAAATTATCTACAAATACTGAAGCAGCAAGCTTTACAAAACACAAAATTGATGTCACTGCCAAAACTTTTGGCCATGACTGTACAATTATAAACTTGGGTCTCCTACAAACTCTACAATAATCATAATTTTCATCCTGACTTTGAGCCTTTTCAAACCTACGGAATAATGAGCTTATAATGAGGCCAATAATGAGCTTAATGAATGAATTCTGAATTAAATGTCTGAATTAAACAAAACTAAATTGCCACATTAATATAATTATTTTATATATATCAAATATGATCTAGGAACAGCAACATCTAATTTACCAATCAAATATGTAACAAAAGAAAACAGGCCTTCCCCCTCATCCTAGCCCGGTTTAACTACAATACCAGGTACGAGCGCCTGTTTGCAGGCATGGCTCCAGTTTCTCTGACCTTTGACCTCCGCAACTCCCCGGGGGTCTTGTCTGCACTTGCAAAAACAAGCAAATCAGATCCTTTTACCCCGAACAAACACCTACATACAGAGAACTGCCCTGTCTTACACACACATGGCTAATCACTGCACAAGTGCACACATGAACACGAGTGCACACACGTGCACACAACAATGACCACACACACACACACACACACACATCAAACACACGTGATTATTAAACAGACTAAAATTATTGTTTTTTTTTTTGTTTTTTGTTTTTTAGCCAAGATACCATATTACAATTTTTATATATGCAGGCTACAAAGTAGCTAAAATAATATGGCCAACTGTAGCGGTCAGTATCATACACCAATACTGCAGGTCAATCAGCAACACAACATATTTCTTCCTCCTTCACTCCCGGGCAGCCTCCTCTATTATCTGAGCAGTTCTTCACAGAGTGATATATGGAGGTGTAATGAGACTCCTTCAGTGATAGTCTTGTGTACGGCTCGTCCTCCCTACCAGAGCATCACCCTCACAGACAGCAGCAAACAGCTCCCTGTCAACGTTAACTTCAATATACAGTATGAAAATCTGAGAAATATTCAGGATTCATTTCAAAATAAAGTCAAATGTTTTTGGTTTTTTTGACAATAATTTGCACTTGTATTTAAAGCTGCAGTTTGAAACTTTGTGTACATAACTGTACATCTCCAGTTTGTACAAAAGACATCAGTGTTCAAAACTGACTCCTTACCTTACATCGATTCGCAACTGTAAGCTTATAATAATGACTTATAATTTGAGGTGTCAGGTCCGATTTTATGGAAAATTTAAATCATTCGTCTGTTTGACAGCATTCGTCATTGGACATCACGTCCGTAAACAGACAGAAGAAGACTTGGCTACTGTATTTATTTATTTATTTAATTTTTTATACTTGATCTGTCAGTGTCTCAATTTACTTTTCTAATCAGATGTACTTTTGTTTATGCATCAATGCCCTAGTGGAAAATACCCTGCAATTGTACTTTTGGTATACTAAACTGGCATACTTCTAAATTGGAACAACTAATTTTATACTAAATGCATTTTAATTTTGCATAATAGTCCTGAAGTCCAACTAAAGAGGAAATGAAGTATGATTGAATGTGCTAAAGTGGAACTATTGCAAGTATACTTCAGAGTACACTTTAAATACCTTGCATTTATTATAAAGACCAATATAAAGACCAGACTCAATGTAATCTTTTAGATTTTGACTCCGCAGTGAATCAAAACGGCCAACCCTTGACACACATCAAAGAAACCACTAAGCCTTGAAATGGTGACGAATTTGATGATGATGATGAGGATGATGAGAAAGAGGTTGACTTACAGCTTCTCAAGGGAGTACAAGCCAGTGAAGGAGCCATTTTTCAGGATGCGGATACGATTGTTGCTCAGATTTCTGTGAAGAAATGCAAAGGCAGAGGTGAAATGAGTCATTGGGATGACAGGCACTAATCACACATTCACAGACAGCCATATAAAACGAAATCCACTCGTGCATCCAATGAAAACAGCCCTCACTCACACACTCTGTCACACACACCCTCGCCAACACACACCCCGAACCAAAACACACACAAGCATGTCCAACAAAAACACGCATGTACAGTAAACACCCTGACACAAGCATGCTTATATGGCCAGGCATCTCAGACACAAGCACTCGCCAACTCTCACACATATTCTTCATTTACTGCCTACAAACCCCAAGACCGCAGCATTAGATTCTGGTTTATACACCAAAGACAAAAGTAAGACTGTAGAAGTCACCTGTTTTACACTGCAAAACTTTCATTTCTATCAAACCAAAACCAAAACATAAGATATAAAGGGAGATATCATTGAAAACCATTTTCTTGCCTTTTTATTGATGTAATGTTTTTGTTGTTGATGTTTTATATCATTTAATTAGTAAATGATTTACTGATGAAATGGTATTATTTTTGTACTGTAGATGTATTAACCATTTTATTTCTCCTGTAGAACTTGAATTTATATTATTGTTTATTTGTGTGTATAATTATGTTTGTGCTTTTTATTTATTATTATTTGTAACAAGTATTTTGAATTCTATATTGACTGCATAATTGGAGGTGTGGCTTTTGTCGTTATTTTGATCTGTAAATACTCTTAATGGTTTATTACATTTTCTGACAGTTTTGCAGTTCTAAGGAGGGTAGACTGACCGAACGTTGCTAATAACTTTTATAATTATGTAAGTTTGAGTAGTTCAAGGATTTATGTACTGAACTCAGATTGCACCTACAAACCATTTGGGAGGCCTCGCAATTTCAATTTTATCTTTTTTTAAACACAGTTAAATAAAATATAATGTAATTCATTTAATACACATATTGTAAGTGATATGTATATTGGTATGTATATAAGAGAAACAGCGATATAACATGTACTCTGTATACAGCATCTGTTAAGACATGGTTTTACAGCAACAGAAGAGAGGAGGATGGAGAGTATGTGAGTAATGTCAGTATGATGCCCAAACACAAGTTCATCGACCCGACAGCCACGAAGAACCATTCTGCGTCAGCTTCTGCCATCAGACCGGGCTGTTTCCAATTAATCTTCACGGCTTAATAGAGGGATGGAAGGGGCGAGGGAATGAGGAAGAGAAAGGGAAGGAAGCCATAATCTTGATAATCACAGAGGATTCATTTTTACATCAAAAGGAAGTCGAGGTCCACATCAAACGTACACCCGGCTCTTTCCACGACAATTATCCCTTTCACCATTGGGTAATGGGCCTGAGACCAGAGAGAGTCTTATCAGAAGGAAGAGAGGAAGAGAGAGGGGGCTTCTGGATGACGGTATGAGTAAAGCTCAGGAGGAAAACAGGTTTGGATTAGGTTTATGGCTGATATGGACAAATAAAAACACACAAATGTGGCTGTTATGAATATGTCAGATATATTTCTATCCTAAAAAATATATATGGAAGCAATACATCACAAAAGGCCATACATTACAGTTTAGGGGTCTTGTGAAGGCACGTTTTTATAAAATAGCAGCCACAGCAATATGAAAAAGACACTAATGTTCAATTACTGAATAGTTGACAAACAGCATGCACATTCACTTTACTTTTTCAACATCAAGATATTAGAAATTAGATTTTAAAATGTAGAAAAAAAGTGGGGACAGAACATCTAAGATGACGTTGTAGAAGTCGAATTCAAAATCTGGTTCAAAATTCAAAGTTTTAGAATAAAATAATTAAATAGCATGGTAAATGTTGGATTAATCATAAGAATAAAAAATAAAAGAATGTGTGAAGTAAAATAACAATTACAAATATTAAACAATTTTTAAAATACTTTTACATTTATTAACATTTATTAACATTGATTTTATATATATATATATATATATATATATATATATATATTTATATATATATATTCAATTTAATATTAAATATAAAAAGATTTTTTACAATTACATAAATTACATATATATATATATATATTATTACATATATATATATATATATACATACAGTCGTGGCCAAAAGTTTTGAGAATTACATAAATATTAGTTTTCAAAAAGTTTGCTGCTAAACTGCTTTTAGATCTTTGTTTCAGTTGTTTCTGTGATGTACTGAAATATAATTACAAGCACTTCATAAGTTTCAAAGGCTTTTATCGACAATTACATGACATTTATGCAAAGAGTCAGTATTTGCAGTGTTGGCCCTTCTTTTTCAGGACCTCTGCAATTCGACTGGGCATGCTCTCAATCAACTTCTGGGCCAAATCCTGACTGATACCAACCCATTCTTTCATAATCACTTCTTGGAGTTTGTCAGAATTAGTGGGTTTTTGTTTGTCCACCCGCCTCTTGAGGATTGACCACAAGTTCTCAATGGGATTAAGATCTGGGGAGTTTCCAGGCCATGGTCCCAAAATTTCAACATTCTGGTCCCCGAGCCACTTAGTTATCACTTTTGCCTTATGGCACGGTGCTCCATCGTGCTGGAAAATGCATTGTTCTTCACCAAACTGTTGTTGGATTGTTGGAAGAAGTTTCTATTGGAGGGTGTTTTGGTACCATTCTTTATTCATGGCTGTGTTTTTGGGCAGAATTGTGAGTGAGCCCACTCCCTTGGATGAGAAGCAACCCCACATATGAATGGTGTCAGGATGCTTTACTGTTGGCATAACACAGGACTGATGGTAGCGCTCACCTTTTCTTCTCCGGACAAGCCTTTTTCCAGATGCCCCAAACAATCGGAAAGGGGCTTCATCGGAGAATATGACTTTGCCCCAGTCCTCAGCAGTCCATTCACTATACTTTCTGCAGAAGATCAATCTGTCCCTGATGTTTTTTTTGGAGAGAAGTGGCTTCTTTGCTGCCCTTCTTTGACACCAGGCCATCTTCCAAAAGTCTTGGCCTCACTGTGCGTGCAGATGCGCTCACACCTGCCTGCTGCCATTCCTGAGCAAGCTCTGCACTGGTGGCACTCCGATCCCGCAGCTGAATCCTCTTTAGGAGACCATCCTGGCGATTGCTGGACTTTCTTGGACGCCCTGAAGCCTTCTTTACAAGAATTAAACCTCTTTCCTTGAAGTTCTTGATGATCCTATAAATTGTTGATTTAGGTGCAATCTTAGTAGCCACAATATCCTTGCCTGTGAAGCCATTTTTATGCAACGCAATGATGGCTGCACGCGTTTCTTTGCAGGTCACCATGGTTAACAATGGAAGAACAATGATTTCAAGCATCACCCTCCTTTTAACATGTCAAGTCTGCCATTCTAACCCAATCAGCCTGACATAATGATCTCCAGCCTTGTGCTCGTCAACATTCTCACCTGAGTTAACAAGACGATTACTGAAATGATCTCAGCAGGTCCTTTAATGACAGCAATGAAATGCAGTGGAAAGGTTTTTTTGGGATTAAGTTAATTTTCATGGCAAAGAAGGACAATGCAATTAATCTGATCACTCTTCATAACATTCTGGAGTATATGCAAATTGCTATTATAAAAACTTAAGCAGCAACTTTTCCAATTTCCAATATTTATGTAATTCTCAAAACTTTTGGCCACGACTGTATATTAACAGGCCAAAGTGAAGTTCAGATGTTCAGAATAAAGATCACAAAGACAAGCATTTATTTTCTTTGGTGCACGTGGACTGATGGACCAGGAATGTATCTTAATGTCATGATTAAATGGAGGTAGTGACCATATTAAAATATGGGACTAAATCTGAATTGCAGTGTTAATAATCTTACATTTTGATTTACTGGTAGTGGTACCAACTACTGAATGTTTGGTACCATGAGAACAATACTATGTACTAGTATGTCTATAGTATGTACAATAAAGATAATTTATTAGTGTTCCCTTCACAGGCAGACCATAATATGACATTGCATCATATTATTTTTTGCTTGCCCACATCAAACTCAAACACTCCAGGCTTGCACACAGTCAACATCATGACCGAAATCACACATCAGTCCAACAGACTGGTGATGTTCCACAGTCTGCTTTGACTCATTAAGTTCATACATGCATCGATTGTAAAGGACTTTAAAGATGCATAGTATACACCTGGCTTTACCCAATCAGATTTTAGAGCTGCTGTTATCTGTTGTATAACTGCATGTCATTACTGGTACTTTCTAAAGCGTGCGTTTGTGACTCATGTTAATCTTTCGTCTGTCTCAGTGTGTCACAGCCTAATAGACCGTAACTGGCTGTATTATCCCCTTATTGGCAGGAACTGTGTAACCAGTCAGGACTGAAGAATTTGTTTCCAGTATGTGAGTGTGTTGAGAGAAAGTGTATGTCTGCTTCCATTTGCAAACCAGCAGCTGGTTCATCTTATTTCCTGCCTTGTCACAAAAGTTAATGAGCAGATTTAATCAAAACAGGCAGTCTTTTTATTGAGAGCAAATATACCTTTTATGTAAAATGCAATATGGCATGGTGCTAGTCAAAATCATGGGTTAGATTCCCAGAATGCAGGAACATAAAAAATACACCTACAAAATACATGCAAATAAGATGCTTTAGAATAAAATTTGTAATGTAAATAAATTCACAGTACAGGACAAATTCAAAACAAAGTTCAGAACTTGACAAACTTGTCTGAGACAGTGTATTTTTTAAGTGTTTCTCGAACATCAGCATCATCGAAAATGTGACTTTGATTTTATACAACAGTTCAATAAACAAGTAGTTAATATTTTCTGAAATATTAAGTGGATTCTAGACACAATATTAACTGACAAAAATAGTTTCAAACAAAGATCACATCAGCAAAACATCCGCTCATCTCACAGCAATGAAAAGTGGTGTTTTGCTACTGAATTATTCAGTGGTTTTGAATGAATCGGAAAAGTCAATGATTCAGTGACTCATTTATGAAGACAGACGTTTGCTTCATTTGTGAATGAATCAACAGTTTGCCACTTACCGGCGGTCACATAGTTAAGAAAAGGTTTGCATTTGGTAATAGCAACAAAACAATCCAAAAAAATTGGAAATCAATCTCACAAACAGGCAAATGTAAGTAAGAACTGATAGAACGCTGATGAGAAAATTGCTTTAGACTAGGTTACATTTACACCATTTTTCTTTCTGCACAACCGTTTTACTTAGAAAAATAAATGACCGATTTACTTGTCCAAAGCAAGTCAAGGCTCAATGTTGAGCCCTGAAAAATTTTGTAAGAACTACGTTAAGACTTTGAAAACTTATCTTAAATCAATTACCATATATGAGTCACACTTTTTTTCATAGTTTGGCTGGTCCACAGGTGCGACTTATTTATCAAAATTAATTTGACATGAACCAAGAGAAATGAATCAAGAGAAAACATTACCGTCTCCAGCCGTGAGAGGACGCTCTATGCTGCTCAGTGCTCCTGTAGTCTAGAAGGTAATGTTTTCTCTTGGTGCTTGGTTCTAAATAAATGTGACTTATAGTCCAGTGCGACTTACATATGTTTTTTTCCTCGTCATGACTTATTTTTGGACTAATGTGACTTTTACTTTGGTGCGACTTACAGTATAGGCCGAAAAATACGGTAAAATACATGCCATTTTTGTCAATGTTGGAATAGTTACTATATTTGCCGCCTTTGTAGTGCTGTGCTGCGTTACAAAGGCGGCAAATATAGCAACTATTCAAACTAAGCTTGTGCTTTCTTCACAAAATGCAATATTTACTAAGTTATTGCATAACATTGTGCTACACCCAAAGCCTATCAACAGATTTTGACAGCTGTTTTTTGTATGACTAATGCTAACTCTAGAAACCGCGCTAATGACTTCCCGCAAATGTGCACGTGTGGACGAACACACACCTAAACTACATCCTGCCATGTAATTAAAGAAAATTAAAGAGGTCATTTCAGAACAAACACAAGTGCCCCAAAAGTGAGTTTCTGTGTTTGGTTCAAAATGAATGGAAATGACATCTTGCCTTTGTCAGGTCATTACTGAGGGTGACTACTCCAAACCACTAACCCACTGCAGTTGTCCTACTGCTGCAGGATCTAGGGAGGATCAGGACACATAGTACTGGGACATGGCCAGCCGAACAGATCTTCAAATAGCTCTTTGACCCTGATCTACCCCGCCTGATGCTCTGGTCGGGCACATGAACCGTCAGCTAACTCAAGCCAGACACAAGATAAAAGCTGAAAACCAGACAGATCTACAGCATAATTTAATACAGAGAGAGACTGAGAGATATCACTGGCAAAAACACAAACTGGTTAATTGGACCCAGAAACTATAGAGTTATAGATAGTAATGAGTCAGTAACCATTTAGAAAGTGAGTATGTGTGGAGGTTAGGAGTCACGTAAGGACTTGGGTTGCTTAAAGTTGCCTGTGTTGTGTGAGTGTGTATGTATATGTTAGAGTATCATGTAAGGTCTCATGTAGAGTATCATGTAATGTATATGTAAGGTCACTATGAGGTGAAGCTGAAGCCACACTGTAAAATATACTGTGATATAAAGTTGCATTTGTGTGAAATAAAGTCAGATTGTGGGATATAAAGTAGCACTTTGAAGTCATATTATAATGTACAAATATGAATTTTAAAGTCACAATTGTGAGAAATGAAGTTGCATTTTTTAGATATTAAGTCAAAATTGTGAGGTATAAAGCCGTAATTGTGAGAAATAATGTCGCAATTGTGATATATGAAGTCATATTGTCATTTTGAGTTACTAGGTTGCAATAACAATATAACGTTGCAATTGTTAAATATAATGCCAGAATTGTGAGAAGTCACAGTTTTGATATACAGTGTTGTCATTTTGTAAGTTATGTCACAATTGTGCAACGTAATGTACCAGTAATCATAAGATATAGTCAATTATGAAATATGAAGCCATATTTAATGTTTATAAAGTCATGATTGTGAGCTATAAAGTTGCAATCGTAAGATATTAAGTCATACTGTGAGTTACAAAGCTGCAATTGTGAGAAATAATGTCACAGTTGGGAGATTTGAAATCCCATTTTTTTATATATATAGTGTATTTTATTTCTACTTTGAGGCAAAAACGGACTTCCATTGGATCTTAGGTAAGGGAACAAACTGTATTGTTCTCAATAGAACAGCAAGCAGGGATCAGCACACACTGACACCCGCATATGAAAATACACACTGAAAAACATGCTGCGTACACACACACACACACACACACACACACACACACCAGAACTTGAAGCGGCCTGCTCTGTAAACAAACTAAAACAGGCGGTGCTCCCGTTCAGCTAAACAGGAAGTGAAGAAAATGAGCTGTTTATACAGAGCTTGGCTGACTGAGGTCAGAGGTCAACCCCAGAGCGCTTCCTGTTCTGCTGTGTGATGGACAGGGCAGAGAGCAAGAGCAGGTGGACGACAGAATGAAGGAAAGAGATAAGGACAAAACAACAAGAGAAAAATAAAAGTTAGCAAGGAAATGAGGAAAACAGGACAGGAATCCACTAAAAAGATGAGAATTACAGTATATATACTGTATGTATATATATATATATATATATATATATGAATTAGATTATCTTCTTTTTGCAGTTCACCAAAAATAAAAAACAAAATCTGTCCTATTTTACTCACTCTTAAGTTGTCACAAACCTTCATGACTTTCTTTCTTCTGCATATGGAACACAAATCGAGATATTTCAAAAAAAAAAAAAAAAAAAAAACGTCTCTGTCTTTTCTGTCCATAAAATTAAAGTCAAAGGGGACCAATATTTTTATGGTCCATTTTTATTCCCTTACGGGAAAATAATAACAAAATAATTCATGACTGTGTTCCTTGGCAGAAAGAAAGTCATATGTGTTTAGTTCCACATGGGTGACTACTTTATGGCACAATTAAAAAACTATTAGGATTGAGAAACAAGTAAACAGAGCATGTTGACTATATTGCTACTCTTAAAAATAAACAATATAAAAGGATTCAAAAAGAAAGAAATGAATCATTAAAGCAAGCGGAATGGGGGAGAGAGATGTGACAAAAAGCAGACACACATTAACTGGCCATTTCCAGGACTGGCTTTGTCCTTCAAACAGCAGACTTCAGAGAACCAACTAATCTACGCAAATCAGACCACAGTCTGAAGCTCCTTACTGTCAAGCTTATAACCTAAATCTAAAGTGACATGAAAGATATACACCATCAGTCATCAGAGCACTGATCCCACTCAGTGTGCTTTATTAATTATTATAGAAATGACTGCATCAGGGACAAAAGCATCTTCATGTGTCCCTTCATGCATTATGAGAGGCCTTGTGAGCCATGTCAAGTGTCATCCTGAGTGAGACTCAGAATCCAGATGAGCTTGAAAATGTACCTAGAATTTAAGATTACACCCTGCTGCTGTGGTGTGGCAGCACAACGTGACACAGTCTGGCAGGGACGAGTCTGTCCTCAGAGACAGCAGTTCCTCCCCATTCTGTGGTTTGGCTCAATTTGTCTCGTTGAACCGCAAGGCCTCTGAGACAAAACAACAGACCATATCTGTTTGTCGTTCGGACAGCTAAATGGCCTTCACTTCTGCCACTCATACTAAGGAAAATAACTTATTCTGGGACATCCTGAACATGATCAGATGACATCCTACAAGACATCCTACATTTTTTAAACGTATAAATCATAAAAACACCAACAAGTCAATTGGCACAATTTTATAACCTTGTGAAAAATAAGTGTATTTTAGCCACCTTTTAAAATGAGTACTTACAAAAATAACATACTTTAAAAATATATACTTAAGTGCAAACTAAATGTAATGTTTTTGGACACTTAATTGCATGTTATAAAATGTTTTATAGTTTAAATAAATTTTAAAGGCAGTTAGTTAAACCTAAGAGCGTTTTTTTGAACCGCTTAAATGTGAAATTGAATAATATTAAAGTTGAAATTACAATCAAGCATTTTTTGATGTACTTTAATATGTCAGTTAACATATCAGCATGTTTATTTCTTTAATGCATGACAAAAGATTATTTAAAATTATTATTACAAATGCCCCTTTATTGGGCATTATTAGAACGTTTATATATACTCTTTTCTTAAAAGGACAGTTCACCCAAAATTCTGTCATTAATTATTCACCCTCATGTTGTTTCAAACCCATAAGACTTTGGTTGATAAATTAAGACATTTTTAATGAAATCCAAGAGCTTTCTGACCCTGCATAGACAGCAATGCAGTTGAAACGTACAAGACCCAGAAAGATAGTAAGGATATCATTAAAATAGCCCATGTGATGTGAACTTTCCCTTTAAGTGTGTTAAAAAGCATAGTCATGAAAGTGTCTCACTTTAGATAATCTTAAGTGATCTTTTATTTAAAAATAAAAATTATATTATCTGCAAGTACAGTTTTTAAATATAAATATATACTTTTAAACAGTATATAATTTTTTAAAAAGTATATAAAAATATATAGGCTGTTTATAAGATTTGAAGTACATTACAAGTGCATACTCTCCACAATTAAATGCACTTCTTTTTCTCAAGGGACCCAGACTCTCATCTATTTCTTCCTTAGGAAGAGTCACTAAGAGACCAACTAATTTAACCAAGATTGTTCATCAACAGAGAACTATTAAAGGCATTAGCAGCCAACCCGAAATTCAACATACCTTTTTTAGTTGAGAGCTCTCTTGCGTTGAATTTGAACTGTAATTCAGCGTCATTCTGAGACCGTCTCATAATATGAGTTTATTTTCTCTCCTTCTGGAGCCAAACAGAAGAACCACAGTCTGGGTAGGAGTCACACAGTGGGATTTAAATGTAATAATACTGCACTGAGTTTAGCCAACAAGCTCCCATTAAAGACCTCCACTTTGCCCAGGACGCCTACAGCACATTACTAACTACTGCTAGGCCTAAGAGGAGACGCCATGTTTCATTTGACACTACTGTTCTACTATCTTAAGATCATAGATCAAGTCTAGTAAACATATCCTTGATTTTTTGGGAAAAGACACGTTTACATATACTGTATAAAGCTAATTACTACATCAATTATTGTGCAAACTATGTACTTTTGTGGATTTAGTCCAATATGTATTCATGTTTCAGTTTCAGTGTTTACATGTTAACGGTTTTCAGTTTAAAGGCATGTGAAACTGACTATTAAATGGATAGAAAGATGACAATTTTGTCATCATTTACTGATTCTCAAGTTGTTCCAAACATGTAAGAGTTTCTTCTGTTAAGCATAAAAAATATATTTTAAATAATGTGGGTATAACTAAACAGTTGCACAGTGTGAAAGTCAATGGATTCCATAAACTATTTGGATACACACGTTCTTCAAAATACATTATTTTGTGTTAATCAGAAGAAAGAAACTCATACAGGTTTGGAACAACCTGAGGCTGAGAAAGTGATGACATTTTAAAATTCTGTTTTAATTTGAATGAATGGCTGTTAATGCATCTGTTTTTTGTTTGGTTTTTTTCCCAGAGAGCTGTTCTAATGTCTTTTCCACAGCACTGTGAAGAAAACCGACCAGCCAATAAGATCTGCACCTTTGGTCACATGCCCAGAGATGCTGCTGTTACATAAAATTATGAATCTGTGGCTCATAAACATTCTATTATGCTAAACATCAGTGACTAGCAGAGGAAGAATCCAGAACTGTCTCTCTCGTCATTGCACTTTTGTATTTGATGTCATATAAAGAACTTTTCATCGCGTTTATTTATTGTTATGCATTGATCTTAACAGACATAATTGCATGCAAAATTTAGACTGAATTTGTGTTAGTGTGAACAGGCCTTTACTTCTTTAATATTAATTACATTACATTCACTTCACATTTGCGTTAAGGAACCCAAATGAGCTCAAGAGAGACATTGCCTCCATCTGGAAATGTATATTGTTGTCGGTTACTTTTTTTTTAGATACTACTTTTGCCAAATAATCTTTGTGATGTTGTTTACCGTTGATTATTTTCTTTTGCCATATGATGACAACGATGAGAGATAATACTGATCTTCAAAACCATGCTGTGTACATTAGAATAAATGTGGAAATGATAAAAGATTATGCTGCATCAGAACGAAGGGGAGAGGAGGGCTGAGGAGGGGAGGAGTGATGAAACGGTACAGACAGATGAGTGTGTACAGGGAGTGAGAGTTGAGGAGGATGATAGAGAACCTGCATCTCTCTTGTCTGACTGAGGGTTTCTAAGCTCAAGTGGGGCCACTAGTCTCTGCACTACACAATGTGTGTGTGTGTGTGTGTGTGTGTGTGTGTGTGTGTGTGTGTGTGTCCTATCACAGGCCCCACGCTGAAGTGGAGGTTATCAGAAAAAGAAAGTACTCTGTCTAGCAAATGTGGCATGTTGAAATGCCCTTAACCTCACTGCACCTTCTGTCTCCCTCATGTCCTCCTGCTGTAATGCTCAACACAGGCTTTTTAAGCAACTGTTAAAGACTGTGGACATCACATACCAACTCTGTCAACAGTAACTTTTAGAACTTCAAACTGTTAAACAGAAAATATTCTCTATGACATTAATTATTAAATGCGTAAGAGTGGCTAAAATCTCCTTAATTGTGATAAAATCACTGTAAAGAAAGGATTCTTGTGGCTTTAAAAAAAAACAGCAATGTGATAAATCACAACAAGTCAATAAATAGCTATATTTATTGTTAATAACCTTAATAAATTATTCTCATATGTGGTCACAGGTTCTTTTATAATAACTGCAGTTGTGAACTATGTTTCATAATCTGAATCTTTGCGGCCTCCTCCTGAGGAAGTCTTAAAGGGATAGTTCACTCTCAAATTAAATTTTGGTATGTTTTAGCTTACCTCAAGGACATCCAAGATGTAGGTTTCTCTGTTTCCTCAGTATTTCCCATTTTGATATTTTTAGGTCCAACCGTTCTTGTCTGTGACTCACATAATGGATGTCTATGGTCACCACCTCAAAGAGCATGCACAGAGGAGTCAAAATTAAACAATTCCCATTCGTAAGTACACATTGATGACCTAAGACACGAAACGAGCGGATTGTGTAAGAAAACGAACAGTATTTATATAGTTTTTACCTCTTGTACACAACCACGTCCAACTGATCTGAGTGCGCGATTGCTTCCCGATGTGACGTGCGCGCACGCCCTGGCTTATCAGTCTGCGCAAGCGCGGAAAGCGCCGGAAGCGATCTCTCGCGCGTGTACATCACTCATTTTTTACACTTACTGCCTATGGTTGACACAGATTTCGGAAGTATTACCTTTCACTGTGAAGATCTAAACATATTTAGACGTACAGGAAATTGCAATGGAAGACGATTTCAATATATCCATAGACAACGTTGAATTTTTTTCACAACCATATTTATTTGAAACAGAATACACAGACCAAGTACTCAGGAGCGATCCGCTGCAGCAGCACGTCTTCAAGCCTCAGAGACAGAGATCTCTTCAAAATTGGTGGTGTTTTAGTAGCAAGTGTTGTGAGATGCCAACAGAAGTGGAGAGCATATGTTGTCACGAATGGAACAACTACAAGACATTGACAGTATCGCATCACACACCTGCCTGATTGAAGATCCTGAGTTTTCTCCGCTGTTGAGACCCAGCGTTTTGCACGTTGTGTTTAGTTTGCCACGTATAAACTGGAGGCGACGTCCAATGCCAGAGGGACCCAATGGCACGCTGTCAATAGAGTGAGTAATGTGTTGTATTTTTATTATAAACGCAACGAGTATAGGGTGCATTATAAACATTAATTTATTACAATTACTGCATTATATTTCAGACAGTGCAGATGGTGGCGTAGCGTGTGGTAAACAATGAGTGATGTGCATGCGCGAGAGATCGCTTCCGGCGCTTTCCGCGCTTGCGCAGACTAAGCCAGAGCGCGCGCTCACGTCACATCGGGAAGCAATCGCGCACTCAGATCAGTTGGACGTGGTTGTGTACAAGAGGTAAAAACTATACAATTACGGTTCGTTTTCTTACACAATCTGCTCGTTTCGTGTATTAGGTCATCAATGTGTGCTTATGATGGGGAATTGTTTAATTTTGACTCCTCTGTGCATGCTCTTTGAGGTGGTGACCATAGATCTCCATGATTTGGGTCACAGACAAGAACGGTTTGACCTAAAAATATAAAAATGGGAAATACTGAGGAAACAGAGAAACCTACATCTTGGATGTCCTTGAGGTAAGCTAAAACATATCAAAATTTAATTTGAGAGTGAACTATCCCTTTAAAGGTACAGCAGCAAAAACAGCCTGTTTAATTCTAAGGGTCAGGAGAACGGAGGGAAAACAGTGATGAACAAACAACATTACTATGTTACAAAAGTGAACAATGTGGCCTCTTAAAGCTAGCAAGGATTAAAAAAAAAACAAAGATCCTGTTTTTGCTCTGTTACTTGATTTTCTCATTATCTGTTGGCAAATAAAGTAACTTCTTCCACTCAAATGCTATTACTATCTGTGCACACTGTAGGTGTCAAAACAAACTCTAAAAGAGGAGCTTTCTGTTCCTGAAAGAGACTGTTCTCTGCTCAACAAGTCAGTCAGCTGGTGTTGACTCACAAAGTATTATTTTTGTCATATTTATATTATATCACAGGTATTATTTTGAATTTGAATTAGCTTTTATTTCTATATTTTTAGTTTTCATTTTAAATTCAGTTAAATTTTTAGTATTTAGCTACAGTATGTGCTTTTACAGTTTATTAGCTTTAGTATTTTAATATTACTATTTAAATTTCATTTATTTGTATTTCAGCTTCAGACATTATTTCTATTTATAATTTCATTGCTTTTCATTTAGTTGCCAAGGCAACACGTCTCATTTTGTTTATGGCTTTTTATCTGATATTCATATTTAATTTCAGCTTCATTACAATTACCATTTTTTTCTACTTTTAGTTAACAATAATAACCCTAATTTTTGAACAAAAAATTGTCACACTGTATTGTGAACCCAGTTTAACTGATTAACTGAAAAGAGCAGGCTCAAAATAATATATCTATATATATATATATATATATATATATATATATATATATATATATATATAGTTACATCAAAAGCTTGAGCAGTTAAAGCGGCAGACAACAGAACTGCAGCATGTACTGATAATAGTAATTATCATACTTATATAGTTATCGTTATAAGCATGGGCCTTAACACCTGTGTATTGATACAGAAAAAAAAAATAAGATAAGAAGCCAAAGGTTATGAAAGAGCAACCTGAGAAATATAAAAGGAGGAATTTATCAAAGACATGAACTGCGAAATCAAAATGATTCAAATGTTTTGTTGGAGAATTCAGACAGATTCTTAGAAAACAAGTGACGAGAAAAGAGAAAGAGGGGTACCAGCCAGAACAGAGAAAATCCATACATGAGACAGACAGAGACACAGAGAGAGAGAGAGAGAGAGAGAGAGAGAGAGAGAGGGGGAGGGAGGGAGGGAAGGAAAGGTCCCTTCAGCTTTGCAACTAATGAAGCCTAAGAGCCCAATTACAAAGCCCTAACAGCAGGACCAGCCAAGAGAGAAAGTGTGTGTGTGTGTGTGTAGACGCTTTTGTCAGTGTGTATGCATACATGCCTCTTTGTGTGTATAAATTTGTTTAGATTAATGTGCTTTGGGTGTGTTTGTGTCTGCTTATTCACACACGTCTTTAACTCTCCCTCGTTCTTGCGTGTTTGTAAAGTGTGTGTTAACTTGACATTGTGTGTTTGTGTGATTGAACAGAAGCTGGCCGCTCTGCTCTTTGTTAAAGGCAGCTATTCTCTCTGGAGTTCTTCAAGCACCACGGCTGCTGCCTGACAGTTCACTGCCTCCGAAGCTCCAGCCGACCCCCATCTACGCCAGCGTCCAGCCCAGATCCCCTCAGCTGCGCTGGGGCTTGAGTGCTGCTGGAGGCTGGCTGTCTGGACGAGCACTTTGCAGCAAAAAGCCACTCAAGAAAAGTAGAGATGTGTGTCGAGTACCTTGTATCTGCCCTCAGTATGGAAGGTCAAATATATGTGTCTGTGTGCATGAGTGTGTAGCTTCTCAATTCAATAATACCTAGATTAGGAAAATAGTATCCAACATCCACTAAAAGAACAACTTTGATACACAACCTACATCATTAATTCATCTTTTGCAGCAGAAATGCTTCAGCAAGAGCATCTTAATTTATGTCAGAAGTACACAAAAGACAAAATCAAAATGGGTTATGAATCAACTTAATATTGCATCACATGCTGAATCATCAATGGTCCTTTAAAGGTCCTTTACATTTAGTAACGGTTCTATTTAGAACCATAGAATCCTGAAGAACCCTTTGATGCTGAAGTTGTTCTTTGTGTCAGAGTTTAGGGTTCTTTATTCCCACCCTTTTTGTTTTTATATATCTGTAAGCAATGTTGAGCAGTAACTCGTTACATGTAACGGCATTACATAATTTAATTACAAAATTATTGTAACTGTAATTAGTTACAGCTACTACGAAAAAAATTTGTAATTAAATTACAGTTACTTATGAAATTTTTTACGATTACAAAGGGGATTACATTTGAATATTTACACACATCCACATACAGATTTAACTGATTTCTTTCCCAAATTGCACTGACTATTCTGAGACATAGCGCCCTAATAATTTCTGGGATGCGGAAATACAGTCTGGTTCGTAGAATCCAGTCATAAAAACGAAATGCCTAACGCGGACGGAATATGCCACATTTTGGATGACTAAATCAAAAGTAGGTCAGTACACTTGAATCAAAACATGACATGGACTAGTGTCTGTGAATATTAAGCCCCAAAAATGCAATATATGACTTGCACATTCTGCGTGTCTGTGGAAATCAGGCGCGGACTGGACACCGGGAGAACCGGGACAATTCCCGGTGGCCTGGCAGCCGATTTTGCCCCATTATTTAATATCATTATTGTATAATTGCCTGCCGAATGTACTAAAGCGATCATTTGCGAATCTGCCTGTGGCAGGGGGGGGGCGTGGTTTAGCGAAGTCTGCAGCGGGAGAGAGAATCAGGAGACGAAGGGTGAGTGGTTTGGGTAATTGTTTCAGTAATTGGTGTGGAGAGAGTATAAAACGCCAGGAGAGACAGAAGCAGTCGAGAGAGAGACGGACGGACTGTAACAATTACTTTATTTATTTTATTAAAAACATTGTCAGCAGTCCATCCAACCCCTTGTCCTCTTCCTTTCCTCCTACGAACTCACTACACTGGTGCCGAAACCTGAGAAAGGAAGAGTGCCGCCGCCATGCAGAGCTCGTCCTCCACGCCATTTGCGGAAGTCATCTCATCCCTTGCGGCCCTGCACCAAGAGCAAAATCAGGCCCTGCTGGACTTGAGAACTGATCAGGAGCAATGGTTCCACGCCATCCTACAAGCCCAGCAGGAGGACCGCGAGAGGTTCTGGAGCTGGATCGACCGGGAGGTTTGCGCCGAGGCCACGGGACCGCCCGCGGTTCCCATTCATCTACCCCTCCACAAAATGGGACCACAGGACGACCCGGAAGTGTTCCTGGAACTTTTTGAGAAGTCAGCAGAAGCGTGCGGCTGGCCCCGCGACCAATGGCCAGTACGCCTGATCCCCCTGCTCTCGGGCGAGTCCCAGGTGGCCGCCCAACAGCTACCGGTGGCGAACCTCCTGGTCTTTGATGACCTGAAGAGGGCCATCATTCAGCGGGTAGGCCGGTCCCCAGAGCAACATAGCCAGCGGTTCCGTTCACTGGACCTGGGGGAATCCGGTCGGCCCTTCGCGATGGCCCAGCAGCTCCGGGACTCCTGCCGCAAGTGGCTACTCGTCCAGGGAAGTGACGTGGAACACATAATCGACCTCCTGGTGCTGGAGCAGTTCATCGCTCGGCTTCCATGAAAACAGCCGAGTGGGTCCAGTGTCACCGTCCCACGTCACTGGACTCGGCCATCCATCTAGCGGAGGACCACATGGTGGCGTGCCCAGGGGTCGCCGAAACCACACACTCAGTCTCTCTCTCCCCATCTCTCCCATCTCCTTCTCTCTCTCGACCTGTCCCTCTCCCTAGGTCCCGTCCACCCAGTCCTCCTCGTGTCCTGCCCCGGGGGCGGGGCGGGTTCGACCAAGGACATCACGTGAGTCCAAGGGCCCAGGGGGGTGGGGCTGATGGCTGCCGGAGGGGACAGCGCTTCAGTTTCTCCTGGTGTTTTATACTCTCTCCACGCCAATTACTGAAACAAGAGACAGGTGTTGATCATTTCCGCCCAAACCACTCACTTACCATTCGTCTCCTGATTCTCTCTCCCACTGCAGACTTCGCTAAACCACGCCCCCCCTGCCACACCGCCATTTGATAATTAAATCTCTAATAAATCATGAAATGTTAGTCATGACTCGCACGCTCTCCGCGCCTCCGCCGAACGGTTTGGATCAGACTCAGAGTAATCAATGCGATAGAGAGAGAGAATAGAGTGGACTGTGGAAGCGCACAGCTGGAGCAGAGAAGCAGAACTACTGTTCAGGGTTTCAGGTCAGTTTTATCTGTAAAGATGCTTTTTTGTCTTTGTTTTTTTATTTATTTAATCAAGCAGCAGCACGTTGCTCGTCAGTCATCACTCAAAATACTATATAAAGGACATCATTATGATCTGTTGTAATGTTACAGTAGGAATTTATCTGAAAAAAATTCCGATTTTTTTCTTTTATAGGTTTATGGGGAGCTACGACAGACAACAACACAACCCTTACGAAAATTAACATTTTAATATTTAACTATAAATCCAGAGAAAATGGTTACTATTGTTTAACTGTGGTAACCAAAAATGTAAAATTATTTTACAAATATCTAAAAATAAATACAAATCCATTTGCAAAAAAAAAAAAAAAAAAAAAAAACAAGGTTATTTTACTTTTATATAGGCTAATAAAAGCATGGTTAATTTTTGTAAGGGAAAAACATGACTCGTGTACAGTATTAGGATTTTTCTATAAATATATTGTAGTATTGTAGAGTATAGTATAGTTTTGTTCAATCTTGAGTATTAAAGTCATGAGAGAGATGGATAACAGGGCAAAATAAAGAGACTGAAGAGAAAAATGGAAGTGAAGGTGCAGTTCAGGAGAGAACTTTTAATTATTTTGCATGTCCCCAAATTAAAGATTTAAACCTTTTTTTATGTCAGGTCCATACAAAAAAATAGTTTTGTCCATGAATTTGTTTGTATGAGTTTGAATTTTCCAATCTGAATTTTTTTCCCAGTCCGCCCCTCCTGTAAATTAATGGCAAAGACATGGTTTCATTTTCTACACATAGGCCTACTGAAGCTCGCAGTGTTTTCAACCTCTGCCGCCTCAATATTCCTCATAATTCCTAAAACTGCTCTGTGTCACTTCATGTGCATTTTACTTATTTTGAGAAAACTATCATCATATACAAAGAGACAGCAGTTTAAAAAAAACACCAATGTTTCAGGAGTTTATTACACAGAATACGTCACATGCTTATTAGATAACTGTATTTAAGTTGATGTATATGCTTTTATTTATTATTCTTTAATTTTCACAAATTTAGAAAAGTAATCAAAAAGTACTCAAAAGTAATTAGTTACATTACTTTAATAAAGTAATTGAAAAAGTTACACTACTATTACATTTTAAACAGAGTAACTTGTAATCTGTAACCTATTACATTTCCAAAGTAACCTTCCCAACACTGACTGTAAGTTACTGTCAAAGCTCCTCATTACTGATTTTCTGGAGCTCAATGATCCAGCTGCACAGATTGTCAACACACTCTCAATGGGTCAATGATTTCATTCTTTAATTTAAATACAAATTTTACTTCAAAGTTGTAACTGGCTTCCAAACAAACATGTTCTTTTCTCTTTTTAGTTTTTTGTTCACCTCTGTTCAGCTGAGGATACTTCTCTCCTCTTCTCCACTAAATAAGTAGCGGAGATATTGAATTTATAATACATATTGTTAGAATTTTTTATTTAATTTAACAGTAGAACTCTCTATTCTATTTCTATTCTATCTACTTGGGTTTTTTTTATTATAAAAAATTACCCTCTAGCACTTGCTCTATCTATTCTATTTCTTTTCTATCAATTTTTATTCTGTTTATTTATTATTAAAAAAAAACAAAAACAAAAAACCTTGCTACAGTATGTGTACTGCGTTAGACTAACCAGGACTGGTCACAACACTTATGTATTGTTGGTCTTTTGTCATGTTGATTGCTTCTATTACTATCATTTGTAAATTGCTTTGGATTAAAGTGTCTGCTAAATGATTAAATGTAATTATTACTTGGTTTTATGCATAAACATACTTGGTCACAAAAAATATTAAAGCTATCCCATGGCTTTGTATCACTTTTTTCCTTTAACATTGTGAAGGGCTCACATTATGACCATTTTTAAGGATACTTCTTTCCCCATCTCCACTAAAGTAAGTAACAAATATTTTGAATTCACGGACCATATTGTTACTTTTGGCCTTCATAAACATAATTGTTTTTACATAAACACATGGAAGGAGGCACATTGTAACTCTAAACTCAATTGTGTTTTTCAGATGACGTCAGATCCTACAACCTCGTCATCTGCAGAGAGAAACTGCCTCTCAATCACACCAAAATACACACAATGATGGACAGGTATCATAGAGGATTGTGAAAATACTGCATTTCATTGAAACTTGGTCTTCATTATACTATTTTCTGTTTCTATATTTGTTTTCAGTGTCAATTGTCATTTATTAAGTGTTAGGTCTAAGTTTTGTTAGGTCACTGTCACTTTTGCTACAATTTCACGTCATTAAATAAAATAAAAATATCTAGTTGACACAACATGCTGTTGTTATTTTTATGAAAACATTAATAGACGCTATAAGATATTATAAGACCAGGGACCTATTTCAGTGATATCTGTTTTGCAGTACATTTAAATGTATGCCGTTAGCAGATACTTTTATCCAAAGCGACTTACAGTGCATTCATGCAAACATTTATTTTATTTTTTTTACCTAACATGTGTTCCCCTGGGAATTGAACCCACAACCTTTTGCACTGCTAACGCAATGCTCTACCACTGAGCCTTGTGAGTAAGTCACAAGTATTAAATATCACCAACGAGCCAAACAAAAACATGGTCATGAGAATTTGTTTTGAGAAATACATAACCTTTGTAAGAGAGGCAAATAAAGATCTCAGCTCTACCTTTGTCTTTTACATTTCCACATACAGTGTATTCTTGCTTCACTATTATTATTACACATTAATATCTGAATTGACTGACAGGCTTAAATATTTTATTACAGTCTGTTAAATCACTGTTTGCATCTTAGTGTTAGTATGATAATAACCTTGTCTCACACACACACACACACACACACACATGGTTTGTCCGAAAGCCTTGAGCACAATGAGCACTTAGTGCTTAAATGCATCTTGAGATGTGAATGCATGTCTTTGTGCAGGCAGCCTGCAGGAACAGAGACAGAAAGAAACGAAGAGAGAGAAAGACACAGATTTGGCCAAGTCCACCCCATCCATCTTTAAGTCTGTCAGCGGTTAAGTGGACGCATGTAATTTTACTTCAACTGTTTGCTGACTGAGTTCTGAAGAATCATGAGACGATCAGAAATCCTTCTCAAATATGGACACATAAAGCATATACTGTTCTCATCTCTACACAAACAGCACATCAGATGCTGTAGATCCAGCCAGGGGCATACAAAAAATGGATGACAAAATATAATACATAACAGCTTTGCTCATAAATATTAATTATGCAACATAAAAAAATCCCATATATTATTAAATTAACAATATTGAATATTGCCCAATATCTGCCACTCCACTCACAATCAAAGCATGGAAAACCGTCTTCACTTTCAAAGCTTCTAGGAATCGCAGACAGAACGAAGATGTCTAATATCTGTATGTGAGAGTGAGTGTGTGTTAAGAGTGACCCTTGAAGGCCAGAAAACCCAGTGGTCCACAAGCTCCTGCTTATTTCAAAATTACAGACTGTGTTTGAAACACGTGTGTGTGTGCATGTGTGTGTGTTTGAGAGAGAGTAAGCTGGTGCATGCATGTGTATGTGAGTGTGTTTGAGAGAGAGAGTAAGCGGGTGCATGTATGTGTGAGTGTGTGCGTTTGTGTGCATATGTTGGGCTTTTCCACAGCCTAAAATTAAAATCTAGGTTTTATAAACACTCTCTAATTATGGAGCAGAAGATGATGCACTATTTTTGGGAACTGTGGCCATGAACGCCCTTCTCGTATACACAAACACACACTCTCTTTAACAGAAAATACATGTGTGCATAAACAGCTCATACAAGCCACTGCAGGGTACAAGGTATCACCATATGTAACCATAAAAAGACAGCGTGCATTTAAAAATAAAGCAATGTACGTGGAGCGGTTTAACGAGAGGCTACTAGAAATGCTACTAGCTACTTCAGAAGTACAGTGAATGTTAATTGCTGTCTTTGGAATGTGCAATTATTTCTAAACAATGTTAAACACGCAAGGCCACCATCACAGTCATATCACAGATGAGAATGTGCTGTACTCCTGGGAACTGGTCTGTGTGTTAGTGTGCGTTCATGGTTTGACCTAGATAACAAGACGATGTTGGTTTGGATGCAGGACGAGCTCATTGTAAACACAAAGGACCTGGACTTTTGCTTATGATTATGTACAGGCCACTGGTCAAGTGGAGGACAACAAACAATTTGTCCATAAGAATGAATAAACAATGTAAGAGAAAAAAAAAACGGGTGCACTAAAGAAATATTCTGGATTTAATATGATCTGGGTTAAACTCTATCAACAGCACCTAACGACAGTCAGAAACATGACAGGACACTCTGATGAAGTCTTAAATGTAGCACCTCATTACTATACATCAAAAATGAAATCTTGTGTGTCACGTCACATAAGTTTCATATTTAGTGTGTCTAATCGAATGGATTGCCTAGTTAGAATATTGGGTCTAAAATTAAATAAAAAATACAATTAGAGCACAAAGGATTTAAAGCACAACACAATAAAGTGTTCTCTTAAACCATTGCGTTTTAAGAATCATGGTAACGTTTTAGAGTTACTGTTGCTGAATTGTACTATTCACACTTATAATATACCGTGCATAGTAATAGTGATGTTTCTGTTGGTGAACAAATCAATATTTTGGAATGAATCACTGAAGTGAACAAATTGTTCTCAAATTTTCACTTTTCTATTTGACGCATAAAAACATACTGGTTTCTTACAATAATAGACTGACTATGGCACTAGCCAACAAATACAATTGAAATTGACAATAGTGCTGCCTAGTTGACAAAATGCATAAAATAAAACGGTTGAGTGAATGATTCAATGATTGACTCAAAACTCATTTGTTACTTCTTCTGGCAAAACAACGTAACCTGCTGAAAGGGCCACTGAATAAATCTTTTTGGTGAATGGACTCAAAAGATTTGAGTTAGTGAAATGAGTCAAAATCATATTCACAACACCAATACAATAACACACATCCGTGAAATACAAACCACCATTAGCAGTATGATGAGACAGCTGGAGATATACACAAATTTAAAAAAGAAATGAGATAAGAATGAAAGTCTGTGGACTGGGAAGGAGGAAGAGAGATAGAGCGAGAGTTCAACAATTCTTGGAGTCAGTTAAGACAAGTAGAGTGAAAGGAAAAACTATCCAAACAGAGATTCCCACTGTGCGCCGGGAGGAGTATCTCTCTCTCGCTCACTCTCAGCCGAACACGAAACTGCTGGGGGATTTTTCATCCGCAGATTCCCATCCGAAGCGGTCACACAAATAAACAGCACACATAACTGCTTAATGATTCCACAGAGAAAGATTTTCCACAGAAACAGCGCCGAATTCTACCTAGACACTCGGCATGGAGGTCAGAGGTCAAAGCGTGTGTGGCAGGAGCAGGTGTGATGGGATAGGCTCATGATATCCAGTGTCTGGGTCTTTGTTTGCTTTTTTGATTTATTGCGGACCGCCGCCCCTTCTCTGAACACGTGCAGTCTTTCCCTCCCTTCCCCTCCTCTACTCTCCTTGCCGTTTCCCACAAAAATAACCCTCCTTGAATGCCAGTGCTACGAGGACGCCCCTCCACACAATTCCCCGGATGTCTGTCAGGAAGGTTTCTCAAAACACACTCCCCTCTCGTCACTCTCTGACCTCAAGGAGACCCGCTAGCATACATCCATACAGATGCTGAGTTATGATTGCACAACACAATAAAGTTCCCGTTTTCCAAAGTTCATCATGTCAGTCTGGAAAAATAGACATAGTGGGACACAGACGGGCAGATGAACATAAACTCGATGCAGCTGTCTGAGGGGGGCTTCGGATCAAGGTCACCAGTGTAGTTGGAATCATTGGCATCCCAAAACAGCTTTATAAACACTCACTCACACACACACACACACACACAACAGCCAATTCAGCTCACACCCACATTCTTACTGCCATTGAAAACACACATGCACGCTAGCGCTCAAATATGAGCAAGAGAATGCTGATACGACATTGAACCAACATTGATTTTACGACTGTTGAGTCAGTGGATCAACACTGAGTCAAGAAAGTGCTATATGGCGCATAACTGTCCAAACATTATCACAGTTTTACGGTTAAAGATGGAGAGCAACAATGTGTGCTCTTTGGCCATGTGGGAGAGATTAGCGTCAGCTAAATTTAAAGAAACGACCACACCGAACCGCCAGGAAAATACCACGGTGGCAATAACACTTACTGTACACCCATTGTTACTGAAAAATTATGTCCTTGATCATTGAACCAACTCTGGTCTGTGGAACAAACACTTATTATAATATTAACTATAAAAGACAAAATTATCTTTCAGTAGTGAATGTTTAAAGTTTGCAGACCTTTTTTTTTTTCAAAGTAAACACACTAAAAATATTTATGACTCATCTTGTTCGCAGGGGAGTGTATTCAATTTTGTGCAATCAAATACATTGTCGAACGAGGATGTCCCTCCCCCAATACCACGATTAGCAATAGAAAAGTTGATCATAGATTTATAAGACTGTTATAAGCATAAAGGTCTCGGTTAGTTAAATTATTTTATTTACATAAACTTCAGCAGGAAATTTTAAGTAAATAATGGCACAACTATATTACACACAAAATAAATCGAAAAAGTCTATGTTGATTAACAATGGACTATAAATACGCTTAATTATTATGAAATACCCGAGATGGCTTGAAGAACACAGTTAAACTTCAACTCCGGTTCGGTTACAGCTTTGGATGGATGTTTTTGTCCATATTAGGGATTTCTTGGAGCATCATCATTATGAATAAAACAGACATTAAAAAAAGATTTAAAAAAAACAGGACAATATTATTTCTCTCAAAATTTGAAGTAGACATATGATAATCCATGTTTTACTTCGGTATTCAGGATTTATTTTGTAAAAATTTTTGTTACGTTGTTTTAAAAATCACATTTTAAATCTTAAAAAAAAAATCAATAAGAAAGAAACTCATTCTTTCCACCATCGTTTCATTTAGTTATTTAGTTATTTATTTATTTTTAGGAATCGGTTAAGGCCCCAGTATCTTTTTAAAAGTATCTATTTGGCACAGGTATCATAAAAAACCCAAACGATAACCAACCCTACACTGGAATACTTTTATATGTTGGCAAAGGGACAGCCCAGCTTGGAAAATTATTCTTTTTTTCACATATCTTAGGTAATCATGCAAAAATGTCTCTTTTGCACTCAACTAATTGCCTCAAAGAAAACTCTTGAATAACATTCTATTATGCATTCTAACCAGTTTCATATGAGCATGTTAACACTGGATTTCAAATAGTTTGCAAAGGAAGCAATGAGTGTGTCACATGTGCAAGTTTTGAAATCTGGCATGTAATTAATTGCTCATGTATAACGCTAATTTTTTCAGTAGAAGCCACCCAATGGGATTTAGACTTCTGTCTTTGCAAAAGTGCTTTCGTGTGGGCGGTCCATGGGTGTTATGTCTAAAGCTGAGACTATTTGGCTGTTGATTAATATTATCAATAAGCCTGTACTTCCCATAAATATTATATTTATTATATTTAGCGAATCTTAAAACACTGTGGAATAACATGCATCCCTGACTGATTCACAAAAAAAAAAAAAGAAAAAAAAAAAACAGGAATATGACTTAATTTTGATTCCATTTTTTATGTCAGTTTTGATTTCATGTTGCAGAATCTCAAGAACCTATAATGCACATTTTAAAAAATGTTGACGACATTTGTCAAATTTCCTATTATTATCAATCTTTAAAACAGTTGTCGTTCTTCATATTTCTGTGGAAACTTTGATACACTACCATACATAGGTACTCTTTTTTTTATACAATAAGAAAATAATACTTCAAGCAAGCATGCATTCAACTCTGTAAAAAGTAAAAGTGTCTGCATTTATAATGTTACAAATTATTTATATTCCAATTAATGCTGTTCTTTTGAAATTTTCTATTCAAAGAATCCTTTCACAGGTTCTACAAAAATATGAAAAACAAAAACTACTGACAATAAGGACCATTATTAATTACTAAGCAACAATAATAACTGATAATCTGAAGGATAATTTGACACTGAAGAATGGAGTAATGGCTGATGAATATAACAGCAATAAATTACATTTTACACTATATTCCAATATAAAACA
The DNA here is from genome assembly GCF_963082965.1 of Carassius carassius. NCBI lineage: Eukaryota > Metazoa > Chordata > Actinopteri > Cypriniformes > Cyprinidae > Carassius > Carassius carassius. The sequence goes on along the minus strand of NC_081788.1, from coordinate 9,302,806 downwards.
GTTCTTCTAAATTGTAATAAATTCACAATATAAGCATCTTACTGTATTTTTGATCAAATAAATTGGTATTTGTGAGGATCTTTCAAGAATATAAAAAAAAAACCTCTTAATTTCTCCAAACTTTTGTTAGTGTATATAAACACGCACATTTGTACACACTCATGTATGCACAATCATGAAGCAATTCTCAGACTCTCGGCTCTTATTACACTCTCTCACTCATTCCCATCTCATTCGCGCTCAACAGATAAACAAACATTCAACTAAATGACTTTCCTTCGCCTCATTCTCTCGTCTTCTTTCCTTTCCTTGATCTCTACCTCTATTTCACACTTTCCACTTCTTTCCCTCCTCTCTCTCCCCTCTTTCTCTCTCTCTCGGTCTCCCTCCCCCTCTATCAACTCAGTCACTGTGCAGCCGCACATAATTAGCTCTAAACAGCGCACTGCTCTCCCCCACATCTGGAAAGAGTTTAGGCATGGCAGTTTCCTACCAGGACAGCTAAATATTTAGGTTCAGACTCACTGTGTATGGATGAACTCATGATAGAGGGGTGGAGAAAGAGAGCGAGAGGAAAGAGAGGGCGCGTTCGCACAGAGAGGGGGAGAAAGTAGAAAAATAGCCGTTTATGGTAAATATATTGGGCTTTATACCACAAAGTAGCACCAAATGACTTGTATATGCCAACATTATATGCTAATGCAAAGAGGATTTATGAGTAATTTGGGATGTAATGGAAACCTGGAGAAGGCTGAGGTGTGGAACGGCATCAAACAACACAAACGCACACACTCACAAAGAGCGATCAGTTACCCGCAGAGGTCAAAGCAGTTAAACTCTAATACAGAGGTGTAGCCGCAAATCCTCTGCTGCGCTGTTTGACAAACAGCCAATGAAATGCTCTCGCTGAACAAACCGCATCTCTCCTGCTCCTAACCGAGCACTTCGGGTGATTTACACTTTGAAATATATTTGAAAGAAGGGCAGAGGCGAAGCGTGGGGAGTAAAGAAAGAGAAGAATCAGTCGGAGCTGTGGCCTAGCGGTTAGCACACGTGCTCGACACATTAAGCTCTGGGGCTTAATGTTTAAATCTTGCTCATGTTATGTTCCGATACCTCCCCGATGCGCTGTGCTCTCTCTAATACAGACTGTCAATAAAACATCTGTAAATATTTCACAATATTACTGTTTTGATCAAATAAATGCAGCCTTGAGGAGTGACACTTCTTTAAAAAGCATTATGATTATTACTGATCCCAAACATTTAAAAGATTACTAAAGCATGATTTGGACTTAAGTGTGTAATCTGCACTGCTACTATTCATTGATTCATTCAGGCTATGTTCTATGCATGAACAATGAAGAAGGAGAATACAATTTGGGGTAATTACTAAAGTCACTCCCCACATTTTCCATCTCCACCAATCAGATTAAGTGATGCCATCTGCTTATCTAACTTAATCAGCTGAGGAATGCCAGATGTTGTGTTGCAGGCCTGCAGCTGGTCCAAGAGATAACCTTTACCAAAATGACTGACCCCAGAAATCACATTCTGACCTCTTGAGGCTGTCTGTTTAGCTAGAGTTGGTCATATCAAAGAAAACACGATCACTTATTTACAGTTAGAGGGAAAATGATTGTAACAGTGATTTTATCAGTGTCAAATTACTCTGAAACAAGAATGCATATGATATAAGTTATACCAAAATACTGATTGCACTATCCATAATTAGCCTTCTCTGTCTGGCACAGTACTGACAGAGACTGTATAAGGTAAAAGAAGGGATAATGATGGGAAAAATCATATTGCTTAATATGCTGGTGTCATACAAAAATCAGGCAAACCATTTAATCCTTTTTAAAAGTGTGCTAAAATGCTAGCTTCTTTCTGGGTTTTGGCCTACAAAACAACATCCCTGCAGCACTCTATGGCCACATTGGTTCAAGTGACCCAATTCCAATTTTTTTCCCTCCCATGTCGCACAGATCAGATATGATCCACAAACATGTAAACAGGAAAAAACAACATGGATTCTGATATTCTCAGATCGGTTTCAGGCCTCATTCGTATGTGAAAATAAATCTAATTGGATAAAAGCTTTTGCTTCTGCGATGTAAGTGGACAGATCATATATTCCTTTGGTAAAGTTGGATGTCATTGACAATAGCGAATGGCGTTAGCTCAGGTGGACGCTTTGCCGGGTCAGTGCATCTACCTTGAGCTGTTTCGCCAAATGTAAAGTGTAACTGTAAATGCATAGATATTGACTATTAGTCACATTTAAAAGAAGCTGGTCATCCAAAAATCTGATATAGTCAACAGAATTGGAATTCAGGAACTTCAGTGTAAATGAGGCCTATTAGGCACTAAATAAAGTCCACATTAACAGATCAGCCAATGGAATTGCTTTGGGGTCCTAGGTTAACTCAACAGACAAACCTCTCTGATTGGAAATATGAAATCTTATCAAGCACTTTCCCATTCAAGCAGATAGGAGCAATAAAAGTTGCCAAGATGGCCTCCGAGTAAACTGAATTTCCTCATAGTGGCTTTGGCACCAGTCACCTCTACTACAACTATTTCATACCGACACTGAACATTTTATCCTGGTGAGAAAAAGAGTAACAGGAGAGATGAGCGAGAAACAGGCAGATGATGATATCCTAGAGTGTACCCGGGATGCTGTGGGGACAATCACAAGTAATGTCTGTGAAAACAACAGCATCGATGCAACTTCGAATATTCGCCTTCTAGAAAGACAATTTACAATCCCGAGAAACAGTCAGATCAACTACCTTGAAAAACACCCAACTAAACTAGTGCTGAGAGCAGCATTTTCATTATCCGTTGCTCATTTTCCCTTCAGGGGGCAGGAGGCTATGAATACTTTACTTCTAACACACAAAGCCTCATAAAAGTGCCACACGGTGGGCTTTCCACATATTCGGAAAACAAATAAACGATGTTAAGAGGTGCAAAAGCTCATGTGAGCTTGTCTCTAACCGCCTCTGTCGCCTGCCACCCAGCCTACTTTTGCCCCCTTCCTATCTGTTTTCAGTCCATTTCCTCTGGTTTCGCAGAGGCAATGTGTTGAGCAGATGTGAGTGGTTATTAAGCAGAACCACTAGTCTCTTTCAATGGAGTCTACCCTGGGCCTCCTCCTCTGAGTGGACCAATCCCCTGGCTGCATACTCCTCTCCTGGGCTTGTTCGTAGCATTTCGAACGCTTTAAGTGTTTATGTTTTTACAACAGCCATGTGTAGGCGTATTCTGCTCCCGCTGGGAAGGGGAGCTAAAGGGCATCACGGGAACGTAAGAGTTCTGAAGCGGCGAGTGTTTAATTGTTGCTTTTCCGCACCAATTTTCAGGCGGATACTACCAGAGACGTTGAACGCCTGCATGGGCGTCCATGTCAAGAAACAGACGAAAAATAGCGCTCTCCTCACCAAAACAAATACATGTAGCTCTAGACTGATCTCTCTTGTCTCACAACGGGATTAAGTGCATACTTTGTCCGACAAGTATTTCGTACAGGCGCCCAAACACCCACATACCTGCTCTGAAGTACTATAATAGTCATCAGGACTAACAGGTAATAACACAATAGGTCATAACTAGATAAAGCCACACTTTGGAGTGGGTTTAGCTTCCTTCCTGCACAGACAACATGAATATGGTCCATTACGAACAGACTGGGATATCACAGCACTGGGAAAGGAAGGAGACAGACGGCCATTAAAGTGCAAGGGGGGGGGGGTGAAATGTGTTTCTCTTTATTCTCCTTTAGCATTGCCAAGTCAGCTGAAAGCTTGAGGGTGTGTGTGTACGGGGCGGGAGGGATGCGTGTGTGAAGCACACCTCCTTTCTTTTGAATGAAAGGCATGTGTAAAATGACAGGGTTTTGACAATACATCAATACAAGACAAGTCTTCAATGCTTCAGCCTGCTCATAATTCTCACATCATCTCTTATCTTTTGCTGAAGGAAAACACAGGTAAAGGAGCAATGAGCTAAGAGTTCAGTATGTTAACAATGTGTCTCGGTAGAGTGTGATAGCCCCACTTATTCGAAACCAAAAAATAAATAAATGATATGGACATTAACAGCACATACTGTAGCTACCATAAAATATTGAATTATGGCTGTGAGGTTGGCCAGCTGTAAAACTAGTTATGAAATACACACTGTATGAAAGAAGTGAAAAATGTAATTATTTCGTGGAAGAATCAGTTGTGCTTTAAACAAATATTATTATTGACATTTAAAAGAATCAGTGCAACATGAATGCATTACAGCAGCTGAGAGATGTGTATACAAGAACATTAATTTTACTGTAATTTTTTTCTTATACCGTAATATGGAGCATATATTTGTAATAACCCTGGACTATAGCGCTATAGCCCATTTAGAGTTACAGTACATTTTGACAGCTGCTCAAAGCTGCTGTCCAATAAGATCTTGCAGTCGAAAAGTGTCTGAACTTTGTCTTTATCAGTCTAGTAATGCCAGTTTAAATCATTATGCCCACTGTTGCTGTCACAACTGCTGGTCTTATGGTACATGCATACACTGTCTGATCAATGCCATATCAGTCATGCATGTTATTGTACAACATTGCGATATCAATCATTCATGCAATCTCATTTGCTTAAGTCCTGCATCTTCAAAGAGTTGAAACTTGTTTCTTTGGAGAATTTTATTCATAAGTTTAGTTATAAGATAATATTCTCAAACAATGACACACATCCTTCTATAAACCCAGGTATAATTTACTTGCACAAACCATGTCATGAAGATTTGGGTCACAAATGTAATACAAACATGATCTTTAATTATATTGACTTGGTAATATAATTGTAGTTGAGTTGCTAATTTGTTGTTTCATTAAACATGTAGGCTATAACATTAATAAAGTGTTGCTAAAGAGTGAAAATGAATGAAATACTCACAGAGAGACGATTCTGTTGGGAAGCAGACTAACTTCGGGCGTCTCGGTCAGCTCCTTCCCAACGCAGCTGACTTTCCTCCGCGCGCCGGGCGCAGCGTGCGCTTTACCGCGGTCCTCTGCGCAGCTGCAGCCGCTGGAAAGAAGCTCGGGACAGCCTGCAGAGACTCTGTGAAGCAGCAGCAGGAGAAACACACGAACCCAAAACGGGATGCGGACGCAGGGTCCCGACATTGTCCCCCTCACTATTAACTGCGCGGTCCCAGGTCAGCCCATGACATAAGGGCAGGATTTTATCTAGCTGAAAATAACTTAAAGTATCAGTGATGAGAAAGACAGTATTGAAGACGAGTTACTCCTTTCCAAGTATGAACAGATAGATCAGCACGTAAGAAAGGTTTGAACACTCTCACTCCTGTTAAAACATGACAGCACTCCTGTCACTGATGCAGTAAAATACATCCATCATGTCATATTTTTTCAATCCTGAATTTTCTTTCCTCCATGTCCCAAATTAAAACTCGTTTGACGAGCGCAAACGAAATGTCTCTTTGTCGCCTTTCTAAAGGAAAGTTAAGTTGTTACTCGTGTGCTTTCGGGGCACCGCAATTACAATTCCTCAAAGCAACTGTTGTCCATACTTTTCCCCGGAGTATTTCACGATATTCAGTGTGATTAGTCATAAAGTTCCGGTCGCGCATCAGCGAACATGAGGCGCTCCGGGGTCCGTGTGCTGTCAGTCGCAGTCTGACTTAAGTAACGGTCCCGGTCTTAATTCCAGGACTCTGGCGCTTTTCCTCTGCCATCCTGTCACACTCACATTCAGCTCCAGCTTCAGCGCGCACATTCCGCTCCCGGGGACGCGCGGTCCTAGCGCTGCCACTTTAATGTCACCAATATCAATCTATTTATGGTAACACTAACATTATGACAGTCTCCAGGTTATGCTGGTCAAAATTATTATTATAGTAGTAAAGTATAATGAGCAAGAGAATTTTAAATAGATCACACGCACACATAGATACATGTATATGTATATGTGTGTGTGTTTGATCTATTCTTTCTCATCCCAAGTCTATCATTGGTGCTAAGATGTTGCATGTTAATAAATGATACCAAAATAAACAAATATAATAATAGTTATAATAAATAAATAAATAAAATTGCATAGGCTTAAAAAATCTAAATAAATGAAAGAAAACAGAAAACCTCAAGTTATTTCAGTGTAGGCTCATAATAAATAATATAATATAATATAATATAACATAATATAATATAATATAATATAATATAATATAATATAATATAATATAATATAATATAATATAATATAATATAATATAATATAATATAATATAATATAATATAATAGTATAAATCACATGTAATCTTTTTTAAACTGCAATTGAATTTTATATATATATTTATATATTTAGTGGACGCTTTTATCCAAAGAAACTTGCAAAAGAGGAATGAAATGAAATTTGTCAAAGAGCCAATTATATTTGTTATATACAAAGCCAGGTTTATTAGACAGATTAGAAGTATTTATTAGCATTATTATTGCATTTATCAGTTATTTCAGGTGAAAAAGGTCATTCCGTAAATTTCTTTTTTTTTCCACTCTTTTAATAGCAGTGGTGTAGATCATAGATGAAAATGAACAATTAATGTAAAACTAGAGCATCTTTGAAAAGGTTTTAACTATATGACCAATATCTAGGAATGTCTAGCTTAAGAATCCCTCAGGAACAGCAGCATTTGTCATTTGTCTTAATAACTATTAAAACTCTTTTCCTCTGTCTCTCAATCTCTCTTTATAATACAAATAGATATCCTTTTAGACTTGGCCACAGTCGTGTGATTAAGGCTGCATACATATCAGGCTCTATGACCCAGATGATCAGTCATCAAGGCTGTCAGTGCCTCCTTGGATCTTTGCGTGCGACTGGACCATATGAGCCTGAATCAGGCTTTGGCTGAGATGTGTACAGAGCGCATGGGGTCTAAGAACCAAAGAGGAGAAATTTAATACATCCAGGAAACAGATCATTAAGAATTATAGATATACAGTTGCCGCTTAGATAGTTTCTCGTGGTCCTGACAGTACAAATACAACAGAACTTGTTGTAGCATTTCCCCAATTAAACCAGTACTTGACTTATATCTACAGCTGTATCAACACTTTATAAATGCACAGCTGAGGAAATGAAAACCACATAGCAGAGCCTTACATATTACCAATTACTGTGTTATTACAGTATTATAAATATGTAATAGCATATTGAACCACACACCCATAGCAGAGCATTACATATTAACAATTACTGTTATTACAGTATTAGAAACACGTTATAGCATATTGAACGCACACCCAAGCACCCAAATTAATGTTCCCCATTTGGAATTGTTGTTGTTAAAGTTATCAGCTTTCAAAACTATATCCTCCCTTACTGATTACTGTTTACACTACTGCTGGACTATGAATTGATAAAAATAGGTTTAAATGCTCCAGTCAATTTTTGTTTAACAAACTGTGGACGCCAAAACTGAGCCAAAAAGTGAGCGGCAGCCAATTATATTTCAACGCTCGCATCCCACTAAGACAAAATGTGTGAATGATGGCCATGTGTTGTGAAGTATACACAGACTGGCTGAGGTTAACCTTCAGACGAACCAAAAGAAAACCACAGAGACAGAATCAAAATGATTCAGGCTTATTCTGAAGAACCCAGATTTCTTTGCAAATTCTGTATGTCATTATTATACAAACAATCTGTGTCTGTTCATCTGCTACTAAAATCTTCTGATTTTTTAGGGAGGGAAAAATAATCCCATCAGCATAAATGTTCAAATGTTTTAAAAAGAGCTCAGGAAAGGGGGAAAGGGGAACCAGATATGGACCGCCGGGAAGTTTATGGGCCATGCTGTAAAATTCCCAACACACGAGACTTCATTTCCTCTGGGCTTTGATACTCATACTGTACTGTAAGTCAATTTTTCCTTCCAGCGGAGCTAAAATCCAGTGTTGTTTTATTATAAAAAAGGCAACTTTTAATTTTAAAACCGACCCCTTTTGATATATAAGAAGCAGAGAAATAGGAAACCATAGCTTGGGCTTAAAAAACAGACCGAGGCCACGGTTTGAAAATACTGTGGAGTAAATGGATAGAGGTTTTCAATTGAGGTTGACGTTCGTGTCCTGTGCCACAGGTTCAGACGTGTGAGCGCTGCCCGCTTGCACAAAGGGGCACTGTGTTCTGGCTAAAATCGTGCAAACCTACATTTGTTATTGCTGTACTCGATACCGCGCTGCGGAATGAGGGCCTGCGGGGAAAGACGATTCCGATGGCTTCCGGAAACGGGAAAACGTGCACCGCGGCGCCACTAACCGAGGTCTGTTTACTTTGCACTTTAAATAACGTTTTGAGCACGTTCCCTCCCCACCTCCAAGACCCCCAAACCCTCCTCATCTGCTACGCAGTTTCCATTTAAAACGTCACGTCCCAAACTGCACATTACATCAAATTGTACTTAATGGCATCCAGACAAACTTTTATGTCCTTCCAACATTCTCGCGCTCACTTTCTCTTACTCCCTCCTGGTCCTCCATTGCTTTTCTTTTCTAGCTCATATCACCGAGCAAGCAGTATCTTCCTCTCCTCCAACATCTGGAGTCCATTCCAGGTGGAATAAAGAAGAGGAATAGAAACGGAGAAGTGGGCCTCAGTCTGCAGTGAGGGTGATAGTAATACAATAGACAAATACATGAAGGAAATGACACAGATACTTGTGACAGACTCAACAGATTATCAATACTATTCAGACTTTAACATAAAGATGCTAATTTTATTATATAAATATATACATACATACACGCGCACATGAATCAACACACAATGGGGTCAAGATTTTAAATGATTTTTGATTTTTAAATATTGTGAAATGTAATACAGTTTGAATTTAAATTCTATTTTTACAATTAAATTCTATTAATTAATATATAAGTTGTATATTTATATGATAAAATTGTATTACAAGTAAATATATTTTACTACAATTTAAATTTAATTAATTTTTAATTTATAACTTTTGTATGAAAGTGTGTTTATACAATTGATGTTTTTTTTGTAATAGATTTATGAGAAATAAATAATTGTAAATAAATATCCTTTTTACATATTATATATATTTATACATACATTACAAACACATAAACATACAACCGTTCAAACTTTTTTATTATTGTTATTATTGTTTTATGTTTTGAAAAGAAGTCAGATATATTGTGAAACATTACTTCAATTTATACTAATTTCTATTAATTTAATAGCTTCAAAGTAGAAAAGTTATTTTCATAAAACAAATTCTAAGCCCAAACTTATAGTGCATATATTATTATTTGAAATACACTTGATATATTCCACTAAAATTCCACTGCATGTCACTGACATTAAATCAGATATAATCATATAATATCAAAGATAGCTACTGCAATATTAATGACTTTACTTCCAGACACTGTGTGTGCGTGTGCGTGTGCGTGTGCGTGTGTGTGTGTGTGCGCGTGAGAGAGACTGTTGCTCTCAGGGATAAAAGGTAATGACCCCTGCTGATGTCATTTCTCTGATGAGGTCACTATCTGCCTCCGATCCACAGGGAGATTTAATACCGGTTGAAAAACACAACCAAATGTATGAAAGGCACAAAAACAAAAACACAGCCAACAAATATATAAAGAATACTTTGTGAGTTCATTTCAAAGCAGTGTTGGCCTGTGATTAAAGGATATCTACTTGATCTGAAGCAGGCCTGTGTTTCTGTACAGCGCCACCTTGTGGTGTCTCTCTGTCAATGCTGGTAATGTTTCAGAGGCAAGCATCTCTATCTCTTTTCCTCAGCTTTGAGCACTATCAGTATCCAGGAGAATTGTCTTTCTGTCTTTATTTCTTTCTTTACTAAAAATAAAATATAAAAAAATTATAAATAAAATTATAAAAAATATATAAAAATATCTCACAAATGTAATTTCTACTAAAAAATGTGTTTTTCTAAGAAAAAAAAAAGAAAAGAAAAAATTGTGAGATATAAACTCAGAATTCTTAATTTACAAAAAAGTCAAAATTGCGAGAAATAAACTCAGGATTGTGAGACGAAAACTTATAACTGCGAGATTAAAAAGTTGCAATTACCTTTAATTGAATTGAAAAAGAATTGCGAGGTGTAAATTAAAAAAAAATTCTGTATAGTCTGACTATTCAAAAAAGTCTGACTTGTAAAATATAAACTCAGAATTGCAAGAATAAAATTTAAAATTGTGAGTTAAAAAGTCACAATTACGTTTTTATTTATTCATTAATTAATTTTTTTTTTTTTTTTACTTTTTTTTTATCCTGTGGCAGAAACATTCCATTTCCATTTTCCATTCCATGAAAAAACAACTGATGAAGGCAAGATTTAAAAAAAAAAAAAAGTTTTTTAAAACATTTCAGTTATCTTCATATAACAAAAAATGTTCAAAGCTAAATTCTGTTCATTTTTATTTAATCAGCCCCCGGGAGAAATGCCTGAAGTTGCAGAAACACCCATAGATAATGAATGACTTCGACCTGAATTAGAATTTTTGTGTTAGGATATTTCTACAGTGACACAAAACACCATGAAGACAAGTATGTGCAAGTGGGCCAATATCTGACACACCTCATAAAAAGTTGGGCCTCAGAAATGAGGTTAGAGAGCAGGAGTTAAGTGTGGACCACTTGAATGTACATCAGCCACTCTGTCAGCGTGTCCCATTAGGAATCAGTCCAACAAATGTCTGATTGCTCCATTTCCCTGCTCACCATAGCACAGATCCTGTGTTTAGTGTTAACCGCTGATTCTGTTTAATGGGATTTTGGGGAAAGATTAATTACAGCGATGTCTGGAAACAAGCATGACGTCACACACATGAACAAAATACCAGAGATAACAAGCCGTGACCTTGACTGATTACTGGGAGAAACCTATGTCCAAAAATATCAAACAGCACAGGCAGGTTATTCATCTCCGACAAACAATGCTAATTGTTCTGGCTCTGGTTATTTATGCTGGGTAGTTTTATTATGAGAAAGTAAGTCTTAAATGAACTGAAGAGGCTTATTTAAAATCTCTATTAATGAAACTAAAATGGTTCATAAGACTGAGAGTTTGCCTTCATGTTTGACATGTTTTCATTGCAATACTTTTGGATGTTTTTACCAGGGAAAGAGTAACATACTAAACTGAAATCAACTACTAAACTACAAAACATATCATTACAAGGCAAATTTAGCTTTCTTTTCTAATGATCTAGCTCGGTTCATTGTTTGTAGATAGCTGGTACAGATTGACAAATAACCAGCCCACAAGAAAACATCTACTGCCCTCTAGCGGTTGAAGAGAAAATCACAAAATTCCTTTTTTTTTTTTTTTTACAATTACTTGAGATGTCAAAAGTTCTCCTTTTTGTACATACATAAACTTTTGCACCCAGTCCCATAAACCTCTGTCGTTTCTTAAAATAATAAGAATAAATAAACAAATGTTCAGTACAGTTTTTGAGTTGCATAACATACAAAGTAAAACATTTACAAATTTAAATGGTTACAATATCCGAACATAAAAAAAAATCTTTATATATATATATATATATATATATATAAAGACTAATTTACTCACCTCATGTCAGTCAGTCAGGCAGAAGTTTTCGACTCTTTCACACGGTGAAAGTCGGTCGGTGTGAAAAAAAGCTGCTTCGCAGAATTATTCACTTTTTCGAAGCTTGTCACGCACCACACACTGGACAGGAGGCTACAGTGTGAATGCAACAAAAACTCAGGCCAGACATTCATAGAATACCCTTTACAAACCAAGTGCAAATGTTTCATTTAGATTGTAATCAATTAAAAGCAGTTAACAAATCACCTGATAACATTAAATATTAAATATGTATATAGGCCTATGTGTTTTGATAACTGCTGTGCATCTACACTGCATCAAGTCAAACAACTTCTGACGGCCAGAAACAGGTATTTCAGCTCAGGATGAACAAACTACATTCCACAGTTCCTGTGAATTTTAGGGTTTTTCTTCAGAAACTGCATGTTTAATGGCATCCCACAAGTTTTCAACTTAAGTTTTTTTTTTTAACAATGGTGTTTTACAGGTTCTTCTTGCTGATAGCTTCAATCAATCCTCTTCTGACTGTACACTTACAGGTCATTTGGGATCATCTTTGATCTTTCTGAGGTGATGTTTGGCTGAAACTTAAAGGGATAGTTCACCCAAAAATCAAAATTATGTCATTAATAACTCACCCTCATGTTGTTCCAAACCCGTGAGACCTCTGTCCATCTTCAGAACACAGTTTAAGATATTTTAGATTTAGTCCGAGAGCTCTCTGTCCCTCCATTGAAGCTGTGTGTACGGTCTACTGTCCATGTCCAGAAAGGTAAGAAAAACATCAAAGTAGTCCATGTGACATCAGAGGGTCAGTTAGAATTTTTTGAAGCATCGGAAATACATTTTGGTCCAAAAATAGCAAAAACTACGACTTTATTCAGCATTGTCTTCTCTTCCGTGTCTGTTGTGAGAGAGTCCAAAACAAAGCAGTTTGTGATATCCGGTTCGCGAACGAATCATTCGATGTAACCGGATCCTTTTGAAACAGTTCACCAAATAGAAACTGAGTCGTTTGAAAGGGTTCGCGTCTCCAATAAGCATTAATCCGCAAATGACTTAAGCTGTTAACTTTTTTAATGTGGCTGACACTCCCTCAGAGTTCAAACAAACCAATATCCCGGAGTAATTCATTTACTCAAACAGTACACTGACTGAACTGCTGTGAAGAGAGAACTGAAGATGAACACCGAGCCGAGCCAGATAACAAACAAAAGATTGAGTCGTTCTTGAGTCAAGAACCGTTTCTGTCAGACGCGTCCGATTCGAGCACCGAGGAGGATTCAGCGTGAAGCAGACTGACAGACAGAGCGTCTGAACCGAACCGATTCTTTTGGTGATTGATTCTGAACTGATTCTGTGCTAGTGTTATGAGTGCGGGTAAACCGAAGGCTTGAATCAAGGGCAATCATCGCAAATGACGCCATTATGTCGAGCCCTAAAGAACCGGTGAACCGTTTTCTTCAACCGGTTTATTGAATAGAACTGTCCGAAAGAACTACTGGTGATCCGAAAACCGATGCAACTGGTTCTTGACTCGAGAACGAGTCAGTCTTTTGTTTGTTATCTGGCTCGGCTCGGTGTTCATCTTCTGTTCTCTCTTCAGAGCAGTTCAGTCAGTGTACTGTTTGAGTAAATGAATTACTCCGGGATATTGGTTTGTTTGAACTAAGAGGAAGTGTCAGCCACATTAAAAAAGTTAACAGCTTAAGTCATTTGTGGATTAATGCGTATTGGAGATGCGAACCATTTCAAACGATTCAGTTCGATTTGGTGAACTGTTTCAAAAGGATCCGGTTACATCGAATGATTCGTTCGCGAACCGGATTTCACAAACTGCTTTGTTTTGAACTCTCTCACAACAGACACGGAAGAGAAGACAATGCTGAATAAAGTCGTAGTTTTTGCTATTTTTGGACCAAAATGTATCTTCGATGCTTCAAAAAATTCTGCCTGACTCTCTGATGTCACATGGACTACTTTGATGATGTTTTTCTTACCTTTCTGGACATGGACAGTATACCGCACACACAGCTTGAATGGAGGGACAGAGAGCTCTCGGACTAAATGAAAAATATCTTAAACTGTGTTCCGAAAACAAATGGAGGTCTTACTGGTTTGGAACGACATGAGGGCAAGTTATAAATGACAATTTTCATTTTTGGGTGAACTATCCCTTTAAGCAGTTAACTTTTTTTAATGTGACTGACACTCCCTCTGAGTTAAAACAAACCAATATCCCGGAGTAATTATTTTACTCAAACAGTACACTGACTGAACTGCTGTGAAGAGAGAACTGAAGATGAACGACTTGTTCAACTGTAATATGCTGACTTAGAAATAGAAGGCACTAACACAGACGCCCCTTCCAAATCCAACAGATCAAAGCTTACAGTCTCTATTTGAGGGGTGTATAATAACTGGAGGAGAGGACACAACTATGCTGGGTCCCAAAGCTTCAAGTTACATTACGCCAAACGCTCAATTTGGCTCCAATTGGACAACATAGCAATGACATAACCATCTTCTCCTCTCTATGCTCGCAGCCAACCAGAGGAGCTGGAGGTGGTGTCAGGAGGGCGGTGGACCGAGCATCTCAGTGGTGTGGGGACACGACGGAGGGATAGTTACTGCCGGGACCCTGGTATCTTTCTCTGGCGTGTTTCTCGCAGTACATGTTGATGATTGCCCTTGATTCAAGCCTTCAGTTTACCTACGCTCATAACACTAGCTCAGAATCAGTTCAGAATCAATCACCAAAAGAATCAGTTCGGTTCAGACGCTCTGTCTGTCAGTCTGCTTCACGCTGAATCACACATGCTCAGTATCATCAGCTCCTCGGTTCTCGAATCGGACACGTCTGACAGAAACGGTTCTTGACTCGAGAACGAGTCAATCTTTCATTCGTTATCTGGCTCGGCTCGGTGTTCATCTTCAGTTCTCTCTTCACAGCAGTTCAGTCAGTGTACTGTTTGAGTAAATGCATTACTCCGGGATATTGGTTTGTTTGAACTCAGAGGGAGTGTCAGCCACATTAAACAAGTTAACAGCTTAAGTCATTTGTGGATTAATGCGTATTAGAGATGCGAACCGTTTAAAACGATTCAGTTCGATTTGGTGAACTGGTTCAAAAAGATCCGGTTATACTGCTGTGTTTTGAACTCTCTCACAACAGACACGGAAGAGAAGACAATGCTTAATAAAGTTGTAGTTTTTGCTATTTTTGGACCAAAATGTATTTTCAATGCTTCAACAAATTCTGCCTGACCCTCTGATGTCACATGGACTACTTTGATGATGTTTTTCTTACCTTTCTGGACATGGACAGTAGACCGTACACACAGCTTCAATGGAGGGACAGAGAGCTCTCGGACTAAATCTGAAATATCTTAAACTGTGTTCTGAAGATAAACGGAGGTCTCATGGGATTGGAACAACATGAGGGTGAGTTATTAATGACATAATTTAGATTTTTGGGTGAACTATCCCTTTAACCATTCTGACTATTCTTTCATATGCTTTAATAGTATTTGCATATTTTCTTTCACGTTTCGATTTTTATTGACATTTTAAAGCGTATAAGATAATTTTAGCTGAGCATCCTATAAGTGCTGCACTTCTGTGTTCAACAGAAGAGCGAGCTTCATGGGGAGTAAATGAATGATAGAAAGCACCTCAAAAAGTCTTGAGGTGTCACTCTTTTTAATGAGAAAAATATCAGAGTTCAACTTAACTATAAGTTGCTTTGGTAAGAATTGCACAAAAAAATTTTTTCGCAAATATGTGACATGACCAAAATACCCTAATACAGCTAAACAGACAATTCATTCAAACATCCACTGATAATCAGAAAGTTTTTTATTTGAAAAGGAAAAGTTAAAGAGAGGCAACCCTACTAACACAACGTGAGGCTTCAGGATTCATCCGACATAGTTGATCCACAAATGTTTCAATTCTTTTCACTCTAATAAACCTTTCTCTTGTAGTGTGGCAGAGTGTGATCGAACATCTCGCACCCGAAAATACACAACACAGTCCAAATGAAACATGCAACCCTGAACACAAACAAGTGCATGCAAAACCCTCCACTTAGTCCACATACAGTTTAAGAAGAAAAATTAAATGTACACATTTCTTAGATATCCCTTATTTAATACGATGCAAATGGCATATAAACTATGCAGAGATCTAAATGCATGCTTCTGTGTGAATGGAGGACTTGTTGTAGATAATAGTTTATTTTTATGAAGGGAGAAATATATATCAAACTAAGAATCACTTCCAAGTAATCATTAAACCCTTCATTAACAAGTGCAAGCTGAAATAAATGAAGCTGTTTGCAACTATTCACACACAAGTACATTAAGGAAACCAGTCCTGTGTGCATTAGCGCTGCTGATGCCCACTTGATGCATCTCACCATTTGAGTCTCGGTATATGGAAAAGCTCTACAAATTAGAACAAAAAAAAATTAAAGACTATTAAAGATAAACCCAAGATAAATGTCTATTGAAAACCAAGCTGTTTTCAAAGCATAATACAACATGTGGAACTGGCAGGCAAATGTAGAAATTCAACTGTAATATGCTGACTTAGAAATAGCAGGCACTAACACAGACGCCCCTTCCAAATCCAACAGATCAAAGCTTACAGTCTCTATTTGAGGGGTGTATAATAACTGGAGGAGAGGACACAACTATGCTGGGTCCCAAAGCTTCAAGTGACATTACGCCATACGCTCAATTTGGCTCCAATTGGACAACATAGCAATGACATAACCATCTTCTCCTCTCTATGCTCGCAGCCAACCAGAGGAGCTGGAAGTGGTGTCAGGAGGACAGTGGACCGAGCGTCTCAGTGGTGTGGGGACACGACGGAGGGATAGTTACTGCCGGGACCCTGGTATCTTTCTCTGGCGTGTTTCTCGCAGTACATGTTGTCCTCCGCCCAGAAGTGGCCGCGCATCTTTAGGTTGAGCCCGCATTCTGTACAGGTGTAGCACTCTGGGTGACGGAAGCGATCGTCTGTGATCCTCACGGCTTGAGTGCTGAAAGAGGAAGGAGAAACAGAACCGTTTAAGTCACTGAACAAAACAGCTCGGTTTCAAAACGTAATGAGCTTCTTTATCTTCTAAATGCTGGAATACAACAACTTTTGCAACTAAATCATGAGTTCTTCAGACTTTGATTCCATCCAGCTGGAGGACATCACACTTTTTTGATATAATTTAATAATATTTGAGAACATTGTTTTTAATTTGTCATGCATCTAGCAACAGTGCGCATGTTTCTGTTTAAGCTGTGTTGTTGTGTTCGGGGAAACCTTGAAAGCCTAGTGTAAAGTTTATTCTAGTCTCGCGCAGCCAGAACTTCAGACTGACAGCACCTGGGCACGTTGAAAGGCCAAGGACCATCCAAGAGGTCATATGACTGACAGGTAAAGCAACTAATTGTGCCGCATCATGTTTAGGGGCGTGGAAATGTGCCACAATAACAGACCAATGTGTAAAACTCTCGGATGTATTTTAAAGAGTCTATGCCGCAAACTTGACATTTCACACACTTTTGAAAATCCAGTGTTTAGTTGACCCTGATAAGCGCTAATCGTCACAGTTGTAAGCACGACGGCTTTCTTCTTCCATGAGGGGGTTCTGTTTTTAGGCATAATGTTAAAGAACACGACACACATCTCCCAGAAATCCTGTATAATTCAACCAATCTGGAGACTTTGAAACTCCAGAAGTGTTTCCGATATTGTGTGCTATACGCATCAAGACTTTCAGCCAATGGTCCGTGTTTAACTGATGGCTGTCTTTTTATCAGGTACAATTATGTTTTTTTTTCCCCCACTCACCTCAATACATTCTGGGATTGTCTTCTCCGCAAATGCATATGATGCTATATTAGTATCTAAAACTATGAAATAGCCCAGTGTAGTGCCTAAAACTAATCACAGTTCTCTTATACTTGAACCTTTCTGTCTCCTGTTAAATCTGTCATCAAACTTCATGAGGTGCATTGTGGGAGTACTTGTACAGTACTAAATTAGATTGTGCTCAAAAGTTGGTACCTTTTGGAACAGTCTTCCTGTTGGGAATGTGCATAAGGTACTTTAAAGGACTGTCTAGGTTTGCAGCTCATTAGGTTTGGAAACAGCTGGTTTGGTCAAGAGTTTGTCAAAACACGGCCACCTCCAGGTGTTTATCTCACCTAATGAAGGTGTTGATGTGTAATTCTCACAGGGTAATATAATACGAATGAATAACCACTGAGATGATTTTGTCTCAATCGTACTCAATCATCGACTTAAATGTGAAGAGGTGATGAGAATGAGAATTCCTTGAAGGCTAAACATCCCACAACACTTTCATCAAGTTACCGGCTCAACCTCTTATGCATTCCCAGCGTGCCTGTGCAGAGGACATTCAGTGGAGTGTGTGCAGAAACTGAGGGATTCCAGCGTTTTATCTTACACAATACTGGTGCCGCATTTTTCACAGGTGTGGTATTTCTGCACACCAGCAACAGAAGACGTGGTCTTGGAGGGGCTGGGTGACAGCTTGCTTGGAAACAGGATGGTGGCCTCTGTGAAAACAAAATAAATCATGCACCATAAAGACAAAACATTCTGCACCTGGAGCAACATCCGTTATCTTCCACCACCGCCCTCATCGTCTGTGCCTAAAGCCCACCTTTAATGAGCTTTAAGATGCTAGTGTGTGCTTAAAACTTGCTCATGGAATATCTGATGACAACAATTTCACAAAGTACTCTGTATTTGCTGTCTCACAAGCCTTGTTGTTGTTAGACAAACTGAATTGAGAAAGAAAAAAAAAAGTGTGCATGTCTCACCTTTCTCGTCAGCCTCCAGCACCTCCTGCAGCATCTTGAAAGTGTTGGACTGGCGAGGAGTCGAGCGGGATTCTTTGTTCTCCTGAATCATCTTGAACACCTCTGAGTCTCTGTCAAACCTCTGCATGGCAAAGTCCGAACTGAAAGAGAAAGAGAAAGAGATTTCATTCAATTTGACACCACCTTAAAACACAACACTAGCTTTTGTAGTACAATAAGAGATATGATAACCGAAGACTTCATGAAGTTTGATGTTTGAATAGCCTTATGCTGTCATGACAAATAAAGAAAGGAAAGGACTGGAGGCAGAATATGAGAGTGAGGCATTGAGAAACTGTGTGTGTGTGTGTGTGTGTGTGTGTGTGTGTGTGTGTGTGTGTGTGTGTGTGTCTTATAATGACAAGTCCAGTAAACTGATTAGAGTTCAGTTACAGTAGTATCCATTGGGAGGTTAACAGCTGCACTTTTATGCACTGTCATAAACACAGAGCTTTCTCACACACAAGCATTCTACAGTATTACTGCTTTACACCTATCGGGCCACTGGCATACAGCCTAAAGGAAAAATACAGACATATGAGTGTAGTTAACATTTTAAATCACACACATACACTACTGTTCTAAAGCTGGGGTCAGTAATGTTTTTTACACATTAATACATTAAATTGTTCAAAAGTTACTGTAAAGTCATTTGTTACAAAATGATGTTCTTTTAAACTTTCTATTAAATCAAAGAACCCTGAAATAATTATTTCCACAAAAATATTAAGCAGCACATTTTTGATAATCTGTTGAAAATGTTTCTTCAGCTGCAAATCATATTACAATGATTTCTGAAGAATCATGCAACACTGAAGAGCTTTGACATCACAGGAATACATTACATTTTGAAATATATTCAAATATAAGCAATTACTTACATTTCACAATATTACTGTTTTATTGTATTTTTATCGAAGAAATGCAGCCTAGATGAGCATAAGATAATTATTTTTAATCAATTAATTTTACTGGCCCCAAACTTCTGAACAGTAATGTACATAGGAGTTGTTCATTAAGTGTTATGATTCTTAATACCCTCTTTTAACTTTTAATAAACAAAAAAGACTCTTACTGCACATCAGTGGAGGTATAACATAAATGGGCCACGTTTGATAGAAACTGCATGACATATTAAATTTAGAGCAGGGTGAGGTGAAGTGTGCGCATTTGTTCTGGACCGACAATTAAACTAACCAACAATAATTATTTTATTCAGAATTTAAGGTGTCAGGTATTGCTGCTCTGGATTGTTCTGACAATTTAACTGCTGGTTATGACGAATGCAGATCCATTTCCCCCCCGCAGTGGCCTTGTGATAGTTTGCTGGTGCAGCTTGTTGTCAAAATCAATGCTATCAGGATTTCTGCTGTGTACAAAGGCCATGACATGGGCTGAGAAATGATTAACCAACAGACGAAACGATCAGACAAAACTATCAAACAGAACTCTCAACCTGACAAGAAGGGATTGCTTATTACTGCAACGTGAAACAAAGGTGGAAAATGACACAATCAGAGATTGATCAGATGTTTAACAGTTTCTGGGTGTGGTTGTCACCAGAAACCCACATAACAGCAAACATGTCAAAGCTGACATGACTGTTTGAGTGTGTGCAGGACAAAAGTACATTTCTCTAACGTGTCCAAGATAGAAAGTTAAAATTAAGCAGCATTTGGAATAGCCATTACTGAGAAAAGAAAAAGGCATTTAACACACTATAAATCTCCAAATAAATGGCATGTTCACTATCTGCATGCAGGCTGCTCAATGAGACATGCTTCAAATTGAAACCAGACAGCGAGTTTGAGTTTCCCCTGAAAACTCTCCCAGCGCCCCTCAGTTCCCCCACAGGGTTGTCACCTCAATCCACAGGACCTAAAACAACATTTTTATGGGTGAACAGCCTCCACTGATACCAAAGAGTAGGTTATACCATAGAGGAACAAAGTGGGCCCCTTGTCAAAGGACCCGGTTGTTCCCCTCCTGTTGCAGTGGAGATGCATGTTTATCACAATACTGTACATGTAAAGATTACAGAGGCAATACAATATAAAACTTCAAAACATGCATTAAAAAAGAACTTTCCATCCATCTTTACCCCCCACAGTCATGATTACAGTCTTGCTAAACAGGCTTCAGATGGAGCAGGGAAACAGTCGACACAGCATCATGACATTACAGAGCGCAGAGCCAGGCTCACATTACCATATTTCTTCTCCCCCTGCAAACTAGACTGTCATTGCTTTGTAAGTTCGAGGAAGATGCCTGAGTAGTTTGGACTTACCTCAAGAGCAAACAAAGATAAATTCCTATCCAACTAATTCAACTCTTGTTGGAACAAGAACAGAGCCTACGGTGACAACTGCTCACACACACATCCAAATCTACAGCAAACACACACACACAGCTCTTTGTCGAGTATTGACGAGACATAAGAAAGTTGAGAGTTTCTGTCTGAAAGGTGTGAGTTCAGGCTGCCTCGTATTGGTTTAGAGTAGAAAAGGGGTGTGGCTACTCGTTTTTTACATGTTCTTATTGGTTGAGCAAAATGGAGGTGGGATCATGGGTGTACAGAAGAGGGAGAAGGTTGCAGAAATGATATAATCCTTTTTGTAGAAAGCAAGACAAAGTGGAAAAGAAGAGAAAAAAGAAAAAGGAAAAAGAAAATTTTTGGGACACCAGCCATGTTGTGACTCATTCAGCTGACATAAAGAGCCAAAATAAATCTGTTCAGAAAACAGAATCAAAAAGACATCACACTGGAGAATCTCGCTGCTGTACAGAAATGTTCATGTAAAATCTATCAGCGGAAGATAAAAATAAACTACAGGGCTGTTACTTTAAATGCACTAATTTAGTGCTTCTAATGGTTTTTAAAAACGCAACAAAGAATGAGCAATTAATCACGTTATCAGACTTAACTTTCTTATGCGTGTCTGTTCTGTAAAGCCACTTTTTGTAATTTCTATACAACCATTTACTCGTCTGCAACAATAAGGTAAAGTCAAATGTCAAAGAACGAAAATTATTTCCATTTTGGAGCCTCTCTTAAAATAATAAATACTGTATGTTGTTTGTTGGCATATGCAAATTATTTATTAGAAATATATTTAGATTGTCAATTGATTAAAAATTTGTCTGTGTGATCTGACAGGAGCAGCAGCATCTGCTCAAGGCAGATGTGTGTATATATGTACCTGCGTCGAGGGGACATGGGCACCTCTCGTTCGATGGGGCTGTGTGGGGAGTATCGTCCAGGTGGAGTAGGAGTCCGGCTGGACACGGAGTTACTGCGGAAATCCACAGAACAGATCTCCTATAGAAAACACAAAACACAGCACATCAGTTTCAGAGTGTCAGGATAATGCAGTCTGCTGTGTCTGCCGTATCAAAGCTTAATGTGTGCGTGTGTGTGTGTGTGTGTGTGTGCTCAACAGATGTCTGAAAAATCCCAGGATCTTCCCTCTGTCTCATACCCCCTGCTGAGGCACCTGCAGCTGCTTACAGATGTCTGGGGTTGAGCAAACATGTGTATGTGTGTGAGCACAGTCCAGAGGCCAGAAAAGCTGCCATATACGCTGAAATTCACTCCAGAACAGAGTGAGAGTTTAAACATCCCGAATTTTTTTTATTAAAAGTCATGATGAAAAAGCGCCTGATCTTTTCTTCGGTTTTGTGACATACATCCAAGAGTAAAAGATTACTGAAAGAAAAAATGTAGGGTGGGGACTTGGTTTTATCTGTTGGTTTTTGACTGGATTAAGGCAGACGTGTCCGTAAGGAATGGAAATCCAGCATAGTTTTTATATTTTAAGGGAAGATTATGAATTGTTGATGACCACATTTTCCAGAATACAAGTAGCATTTTTATCTAAATTGTGCTTGACTTCTATATTTGCAATTAATATCAAGCATGCAAGTCATGCGGAGTTCAAATATTTGTATTTGTACTGAATGAGAGAGGTACAAAAGTCCAGGTTTTATTTGTATAGCACATTACCCTTATGGTAGTTGGTACCCTGGTAGTTTCAGCTTCACTTCAAATAAATATGTTAATGCATGGCATTTATAATTAATGTTTCTTTGTTTTATACTTCTCATTCCTGTATATGATTTGTTGTGGAGTGAGAACTAGAATACATGTTTATAGCGTTTGTAATGTTTTTAAGTGCTTAATTTATCTGTATTTCACATTATTTCTGTGACTGATACACCGATGCAACTTAACTGTGTGACCGGATTTGAATTATATATATTCATATAGACTTAAAAATACAGTAAATATTATAAGATTTAAAAAACACATGGAAATGTTCACAATAAAAATCAATGACATTTAACAAAAATAGGTGAATTTTCAAGTCATGTTGACGTGCTATTAACAAATCCATATATAATCATTTTATTTTAGATCTATAATATTCTATATCATATCTATACATTAAAATTTTCCCTTCAATACCAAATCCAAACCCATAATACTATAAGTCCACACCATGAATCACACTTTACCAAAATCTACAATGTTTGATCACGATATTCCTATTCCAGGACAAAAGTGCTCCTGATTGGAAAATGAGCAGATCCCACACATATGAAACACAACACTTATTATAGAATACTCTGGAAATAGCTGCATTAGCTGATAAGATTAAATACAAGGGTGTATGCATTCAGTTCTAGAGACAGACTTTGTACAGACAAATTCCTCAGGATAACATGATTTGATAAACTCTGAAGAACTTCTAAATAACTTCCAAAAATAATAAATGTGGACACAGAACAAAGACAGGGAGACAAAGACAACTAAACAGATGAGGAGAAAGGGATTGTCAGATGCTTAGACACCGAGACACTCATAAACACTTTATGGCTTTTCCCATACATCAGTACGAATCGATGAAAAACCTAATTCTGACTAAAGCTGGAAGTATGCAGATCTGTCATCATCTCAGCTGGGATCTTAGCAGGAATCTTGGCCACAGAGACTCGAATACAATCAATTTCACATTCATTCTACATTTACATGAGGAGCAGCTGTGCGGAGAGGCTTTCGTGCCAGTCTTGGGAGTTCCTGATGGCCGTGCATGTCTACTGGAAACAGATGAGAGTGACAGATGTTTGGCCCTATTGCTGATGGATGTTGTCTTGGGCAGCTCTTCTGACACCAGCTCAACTAAACAGAGTCTGTCCTCCAGCTTCAAATGACAACTTCCACCTGGGGCTTTTTGGCTTCAATCAATCAAATTTCACAAAAGTATAGCCAAGAGCATTTCCGCCCGCTTAAAGCAAATGTCAGCTGCTGTGACGACCAGTTTCAGTGCTGGAAAGTTTTGATATACCTCGGCCAGTTCTTCTGCTATTTGCCTCTAGCTCTGATGTCTCTATGGCGGTTAAACATGAGATATAATTTTAACAAACTTTATTAAACATGACTACACAGAAGAAACAAGAATCATTTTTGATGATGTTGTTTGGGTGAATGTATACACACACATATATATGTGTGTGTGTGTGTGTGTGTGTGTGTGTGTGTGTGTGTGTGTGTGTGTGTGTGTGTGTGTGTGTGTGTGTGTGTGTGTGTGTGTGTGTGTGTAAAATTGACAGGCAACTGCATATGATAAACCCTTTCTAAACATGGTTTAATAAATAAGTCAAGTAATATATATATATATATATATATATATATATATATATATATATAGTGCTTTTAACAATACAGATTGTGACAAAGCAACTGAACAGCATTAAAAAGGAATATAGTTTGGCAATAATGCAAAAAGGCATTTCATCATTGAACTCAGTGATGTCATCGTCCAGCTCAGTACTTCAGTGTTAAGGTTAATAAGGTTAGTATAGGGCAGTAGAGAGAGATGTATATTGACCACTAGGAGGAGTCATATAAAAAGGAAAGCATCAGTCTGTGAAGGAGAACACAATCTGACATCCTGTAATATTTCCTGAAGTACTGTTACGGTTCACACACTCATTGCTCTCAACTTTTCACAGAGACAAAATATGGATCAGTTTATTTGGATAAGCTGTAAGAAGGAAAGTGCCCATTTTCCCTTGATCCAAACAAAAGCTTCCTGCAGTCTAAACTTCTGCTGGATGGCATCGAAGGCATCCAGGCTTTCAAAAGAGCTTCATGGAACAGTTTACAAGTGCTTGCATTTGCATGTCCATAGTTGAGAAATGCTTTCATACTGTAATGCTTTCTACTCAGGATTTTATAATTTTCATTTATATAGGAACGAAAACCAGAAACTAACAAAATTTTGAAGGAACATAACCAGAAACAGAAAAGAAATCAGATTGTATAGTTCTGAACAGAATCGACTTAAACCACATCTAGTGGAACAACTGAGATCACAAAAAGATGATAAATCCTCTAGCATCATGGTGCAAACACCAGTCACATATTTTCCAAGTCTAGTTATCAGTGTTAATGCTCATTGACCCTATCCGTTGAATTCTTCCTTGATGCATCATTTAAAAGCCATCATCTGTGATTGGTTGGCAATCAGGTTAACTCTTTTCAACTGACCAAACCCTAAATTAAATGAGTCAGCTTAAATTAAATCAAGCTTTCCCCTCACACACATCCAGGCACAAATATCTGGCCATGGGCAATGCCAAAGACTTCTCCATCACAAACCTATGCAGGCCAAGTGTGAACTGGTTTAGAGTGTTGATGTAGCGTTGCCAAGAGGAAATGGAAAACAATTAAAGAGAAAAGAAGAAAATGGAAATGAGTGGGGTGCTCATTTTCCTGTGCAAAATACACCACTTTTAGTGTTGCTATGTAGGTGTCAAGCAGTTATGAATGGGTTTGTAGCATGTTCCTACAGCATATGTGGAAGATCTTTAGACTGTACATTTGAAGAACAGCCATATAGCCATCATTAAAGCATAGAAACAAAGTGTGTTTTTTTCTTCCAATTTTAGCATCAGCCAAGTGATCATTTTAAATTTAATTTAAAAAAGTACACTCCGAAACATGCATGAAAACTATAACTGTAAATATATTAAAACAGCACAATTTAATTTTATACAAATGCTTAATCCTAAATAAAACCGACTCCTACGTCTCATGTCAAAAATAGTATTTAAATAAATTAACAGTCTAATCTGACAATGTTAATGACAAAAATCATACAGACAATAATAAACAATGATGACCAAGTATTTTGATATTAAATAATCAATGCATTATTAGTAGTAGTAGTACTACTAGTAGTAGTAACTAAAAACTTGAGTCCATTAAAAAACATTTAAAAAAGACTTTTTATTCCATTCAATTTGTTAACTGAAAATGGGTTGGAGCTCTTAATTTTGAATTCTCAAAGTGCACAAGACTGACCTTTTTAACTTTAAAATGTTCACACCCTAAAACCTTAAACATATTGCAAAAATGGTTACAATAACAGTCTGTACTACGGAATGCTGTTAAGATCCAGTGATGGGAGACTTCACACGGGCCCACCGTCACTGATTGACAGAGGAAAGCTGAACAAAACTTGGATCTGGTGAAAAAAGCAAGCATTTTCCAGGCCCCAGGTAGATGTAGATGACAAGATAACCCCCCAAACACAGCGTTAAGACTCAAATGAGGCGCTCAGTGCCAGCAGCTATAACGCACTGAGCTGGCACAACTCTCATCTGCTTCTAGATGCAGTACAACAGCACACAGTTAAGATCTAGACAAGCTCGCCAGGAATGCTATCGAACCAAAACAAGAGCAAAATGGGAGAAAACAACAGACTCAGACTTGGGGGTGGAGGGAAGAGAAGGTAAACTGCTTTAGCCATTCCATTAATTGACTTAAAATCAATCTTGTCTGTCCAGTGAGCAATAAAATGCAGTTTAAATCCAAACAGGTCAATCGCTTTTGTGCTTGACCATTTATAGTGTTGGTGAAGTGTTGTTTTACTGGGAAGGGGTGCATTCCCTTCTTGCCCTGTGTGTGTGAGGATGTAAGCTGTGTTTGTGTTGGACTGAGGTTATGAGAAGGAAAGGAAAGGAAGTCCATGTGCAATCACAGGCTTTTCCTTAAAGCCCAAACACACACATCCACACACGTCTTTCCTCTGGCTGGCACAGGTCACTGCGGCTAATTAGCTTTCATCTGTACTGTAATCAAGACCTCGAAACATCCCAAGGACAGCACTGCTCGTACACAACATTCACGCGCACCAGACTCTCGACAAGACCATGGGCGGCACTTTGGTTTAAAATGTGGTGAGTCACAGATGGTAAAGGAGCACAAAAATGGTCCTGCTTGTGATGACTCTCAGCTCATGACTATTAGTTAGGTTATGCACAAATACGTTTTTTTAATTAGAAATTTTCGAAAACAGTGGTACTTCACAATCCCTATAGGCTGTGTCTGTCAAAATGTTTCTTCCTGAGGCAAAACATTTTTCAATGCTTTTCAATGGGAGCTCTATGTCTCTATACATTTTAAAACACCAGCAGCAGTTAACATCTACTTAGCAATTTTTCCTATGCGCCAAGAGTTTAAAAATGTTCAGCTTCTGGTAAAACACAGTGCTCACTATTTATCCGTCCAATCACAATGGAGGAGGGACGAGACAAATGCCACACCGACCAACCATCACATCCTACTTATACTACGACTAAACTACAAAAGACTGCTTTTCTCCAAACAGTCTGTACCAGATTAATTCCCCAACTACCACCAATATTGGTATGAAAAATAACACTATAATACATCTGCAATGTTTCCTTAATATTTTTTCTCTTTTTTCCTTCCTTTTGTCTGTCTATTTCAGTATTTATTTAAGCATCTTATAAGACAATGCAGAGGTGCTTTTCAAAACATTTCAGGCTGGTCTAGCTGTGCCTGTGTATTGTAATTGGAAAAAAGTAGAGACCTCATCACCATAAAAAGGGTGTTTGGCCCTTTTTTTTTACACTGAAATGTGGTACTTCCTAACATACAGATGCTATTTTGAGCTTTACAAGTTCTCTTGTTCATTTTTCTGCGAGTGGTCCATCTCCCCCTTCTTACACAGTCTCTGCTTTTTCCATACTAAAATGTGCACACAATTGCCTGTGACTAAATCTAGCCTGCTTTTATAACGTTATCTCTACCCAAAGCTACACACTGTGTGAGTGTTTTTTTATTAGTGACGTGCCACGGGTTTGTTTAGGATAATAATGTAAAAACCGCACTTATGCTGCCAGGATTTTGATTTAGCACCCTCGCGGCACCAACATGTGCATGACAACTCCCTCCCACATGCAAGCCGTAACATTTCATTTTGGGGTTTCCCGCCGCATGATTCATTTTTGTATGGTGCATATGGCATGAATATGCATCAGAGGACGCAGTGCGGCACACGCAGGGGGAAAAATAAACACTGTGCACTTTGAATTTTGGCACCGGGGTCTAATACGCTCGCTGCAGCCAAGCCTTCAGCTGAGATTTGTGGAGATGTAGAGAGTTTGTTCTAAGAAGTGAAGATCTATTACGATGATCAGGATTTATAGACGATGTAGTCAGCATTTTTGATTTTAAAATACTGAATGGTTTGATTGGAGCAATGCATGGTGGGCGTTTCTCAGAAGCTCTTCAGAACCTCTGTGGGGTTTAAACCTACAGACTTCACTTCACCCACCCAGATCTTTAACCACTAAGCCGCATCACAATGATATAAAAAACATGAAAAGGAGGAAAACAAGGCCTTTGAGAGCATGACATCATCACCGGCTGCAATTAATGTTTGTTTACCTCAAAGGAGGATCACCACAAGACGAATGGAGAAACTGATTCTGATCTAAAGAGAATGTCAGCTTTTATTAATCAGTGCTCCCTGTGGGAACGGGAATATCCTCTACTGACAATGTTTAGCAGCATTTTTAGAAGAGAAAAAAATATATATTCATTACTCACTGGTCAAAACAGATAGGAAAATGGGAGTTATGAGAATTTCCTTGTTATTTAATCAATCCACCTCTTCTGGAAATGTATTACTATATTTGCTTGTGTCCTCAGATCAACCTGATGTACCAGAGTTTCATTAAGCTTGTAAAATTTGTTCAGAAGATATATACGTTTAGTAAAAAATAAAATCCCTAGATCATTGGTTCAAATATTTTTCCGAAAGCCACACCTTTGTAATTAAAACGTCTTTAATTATGGAATTTTATTATCTGCAAAGACTTTATTTAAAAAAAAAAAAAAATGAAAATGAGCAGAATATTGTCTGAGAACTTGGAGTTAAAAAGGTTGAGGGGTCTTGGTTCAAGCAATGTGGCCCTGTGCAGATCTGTGTAAGGAATAATTGTACCCAAAATAAAAAGTGGCAGAACTTCTCAGGTTGATACCATGTTTAACATGAAGTGATGAATTAAATGTAGGGTTCAAAACACTCCAAAAGTAGACCACACTTAAAGCTAAGTTTTTTCCTAACGTGAAACTTGTTTTACGGTTTACACTTTCAGAAATAAATACTGCCAGCAGACTAAAGCATCATGCTGTAAACGAGGTGAACCAAGATTTTTGAGTTTGTGTGGCCAGAAACTGTTACATGGAAAATTGACAGGAGAACAATGCCAAGGGCATCATTTCAACTCCTCTGAGAACGCCACAAGGAATTCAGGCTGTTCTTGTACATACGGTGCAGTGCTACCTAATAAAGTAGCCTCAGAGTGCATAGCATGCTGGACAATACTAGCACACACTTCTAATCAAGAGTGTTAAAGTGGTCCAACTGTAGCCGGGAATCAAACTCATTAGGCATCTGGCATTCATTAGAACCTTGTTAAAGCTGTGGACCTCATCATAAAGATTATTACGGCCCCCAACCCCCTTCCCACATATGAATCCAACCCCAGAAAGCGGGAAACTGAGTGACAAAAACTGGTTACCGGTTTGGCCGTCCTTAACTGGGGAGTTAATATTTTTTCCAGCCTTTTTTCCTTGTTTTAAGGACTTTCATGCAAGTCATAGGAGCTTGAAGCATGTTAAATGTCAGTTAATTGTCATGACATGTATATTAACATGTGTACGTTCAGAACAGAGGGACCTGAAATGGTCCTAAAGGTTGAAATAATATACATTTTGAATGATATAAATGGTAATTGTCCATGACCGTGCTTTTATCCAAGTGAAAAGATGGCATGCGTCCAAACAGAGGCAAGATCTGATGTGTGGTCTGCAGCATGAAGGATGAACGGGGAAGAAACGACAAAAGAAAAACATTGAGTCATTGAATTAAAGCATGAAGTCTGGCCCAGCGGCTGAGAAAGTCTCTGTATCACTCATGCTAATAGTGATAATGATCTCCATCTAAACCATCGTCAGCCCTGCTGCCTGACAGAGATGATGGAGTTTATGGAGTAATTAGTGAGCTTTATAAACCACTGCTAGATAGGAAACACCTGGATGAACCGTGTCTCCTGTTCTCTGCCTCTGGTCTCACTAAAACTTTCTTTGTGTCTGCCTTCTGTTTTGTTTTTCTTTAACTTTCTTTACTTCAGAAATTCTGTTTCTGGGAGTGGGCTTTAGGGTTTAACGTCACAAATATATATTTTTTTTCTGAGGCCTGAACCTTGTTTTCCTCCATTCTGATTAAGAGTTACTGATGATGTTTCTTGTCATATTCATTTACTGTCATTCTGAATTAAGATGGTCTGTTCTGGTCAGTCACTGTCTTGAGGAAACCGCTTGATCTCACAAACAATGAGCACAACATAATTTCCACCACATCTCAAGTGCAATAAGTGCAATTTATACTGTGGTGGAAAAAAAACAATTTAAAACATTTTTGGAATAAAATCATAAGACTCCGGTCTTCTCAAACTATCTGCATAATTAGACAAAATTATAGATTCAGTAAGGCGGAGTATACTTTATTTTCTAAGTTCCTTGGGTTCCCAAACAATGTAAAAATAAAAAAAATTATATGTATATTTTTTTTTTTTAAGAAAACACTATTTCAGTTTTTCTACTTCAAAGTTTTACATGTAATTCAATGCGTTACTTGCTTTTTTTTTATTATTTGTGAAATTTCCCATTTCTGAGTGAAAACGGTTTCAAAGTAAAAATGTTTTCTAGTGTAAATCAGTGCACAAGGCTTTCAAAGTCTCTTTATTGACCATGAATGTAGACGGATGTGTTGGAGGTGCACACTACCTAGTAGACTAGAAGCACAGACAATAATCTGGCTACACACAGATGGTGTGAACTGACATTTTGGACTGTTCTACTGCCAAAATGATGTAATGCAGACTGTTTGTAAGCCATCATGAGAAATTTGGGCTTTATAAATGACAATAAAAAAGTGCCTTAAGTGAGGCCTGATGTTTTCCCACAGATAGACTATTTTTTCGAAGAATGTTGCAGATCAAACAACACTAAACCCCACTTAGGAAAAAAAAAGACATAACATCTATATAAAATAACTTATTTTTGTTTTACAGAAAAAAGGTTTGAAACCACACGAGTGAATTTAAGTGATTTAATTTTTTTTTGTTTTTTGTTTTCTGAAGTGCCTCTTTAAATTTTCACTTTTGGTGAGGTTGAACAATATTTAGAGTCTAATGTGATTCTTGGTTACCATGACACCTTGTGGAATGTTGCCACTCCTTTCAGTTCTATTCAGTAAAACTGCTCTAAAAAAAAAAAAAAATTAAACAAAGGCCTCATCTCTGCACAGGCAAAAGCAGCACCACAAACCCCGGCAGGTTTGGGTCTTTCAAGATCAATTGCCATGGGCCTGCATGGAGACTCTGATTTGGTGATAAACCTCTATACTTATCAAAATCAGACTAATTGTGTCTAACAGACTTTTAAACAGGGTTCAACACAGAGCCCCTCTGTTTTTAAAGTCCAACTTGAAATAGCACCTTGTCCCTCTGGAACATCTGAGGAAGTGAGAAAAAGGAAGAGAGGTGGGAGGGGGATGACAAACCTAGCCAAAAACGATTTTAATCTGTGCTGAGGAAGAGCAAATCTTCTAAAATCTTCCTTGACGAGCAGTCTAAGGAAGAGAGGAAGCTGACGGGAAAGAGACTTGTTTTGAGGCTGAAACAGCAACTGATCGATCGTCCGCTGCGAGCCAAGCCTTTATTTGTGTTCTGAGGCAGAGACCGCAAGCGAGTGCTCCCGTGAGCCACACCTCCCAGTGAATGAACTCCAGCATGCACAAACACGAATGCACCCGCAAACACAGCGGATGGTCTGCCAGCACCAAGCACTAAATGGAGGAGAGCCCACATTTATAAGAGCAGGGCCGCTCCACCCAGCTCAACTTATTGAGAGAAAAGAAAATGAGCATGCAAGTATTCTGCCACTGAACCACAGTGAGTGAAAACAAATGAGAGACAAGGCCTTAACAACGGAAATGAGTGTGATATGAACGTAAACATCACATTTCTTTAATATTCTTCTGATATTTTGATACTTTCTTTCGCATCCTTTTTTTAAAAAAATAAGTCGCATCTGACTTTAAGTTGCTCCAGATCAAAACTGCATTGTTGAATCTGCACTATAATCATGCATTATAGCTCCCCTCCACAGCAAACATGCAATATGGTGAATTAAGTCCCCCTTCTAAATAAAAGAGGCGATTACCAACTGATAAAGTCATCACATCTCCACAGCTGCAGTTAGATGCAAGTAAGATTGTTTATTGGCATATATGGTCCCTTTACAGTAGAAAAATGTTCTTTAGACTGAAAGCAGACACACCAGACAAGAAGCGCAGCACTGGATGGAGTCTAGAACAACTCAGGAATCGCACACCAGATGTGTCGGATTCAGTTCAAGACACAGCAGTCCAAAACAATTCATGTAATCACCAAACAGGCAAAAGTTCACTTCAAGAATGAACAAAGTGGCTTTGATGAGTTTGAAGTACAGTGTTTGACAATATCGAGCAATTGGAAAGAGAAAGCATGATCTATAATAGCGCTCCATTATTATATTAAAGCTTACATACATTATTTAAGCCACAGAAAGACACGTTTTGCTGAAAGATGCACAATACATTTTAGTCATGACCTTAAATCATCAGTTCTTCTATGGCGTTGCAGTGAAATGTCCCTTTTGGAAGCTTTATTTTTAAGAGTTTAAAGAAACTAATTTAAAAGATAAAATATACTGTGATTAGATGACTTCAGTCAAGTTAGTTAAATGCTCTTCTTTACACAGTAGTTTTATATTGCAGCTATTTTTGAACATAACTATATTCATTTTTAACCACATCAAATTAGCTTGCAGCTTGGAAAGCAGTTTCAGAGCATCTTCCTAAACACTGTTCGTGCACAGGTACTGCATTGCTTATTTATATCTGAACCATTAAACCTTTCACAGGATGAGGCTCGCCACAATGGCAACCATAAAACTGTCATCACAGGCAACCCAGCTAGGCGATCAGGCACTAGGAGTGATCCATTGCCAAACCACTCTTAGGTTTGGCTGCACATCTCTCTCCCAAGAGCAGCACGATAAGCATGGGCAAATCCTAATAGACTGAACACTCCTCTCTCTTACCTACTGTTCTTGTCCTCAAGGTGCGTGTGCAATAAACATGGATATTCCCAAATGACACCCCTCTGCGAGGATAAGGAAACATGGTAGGAAAGATGGTAGAAAGTCCTCAACTTACAATACCAGCAAACATTTTATTGATTGTTGGGTTCATATTCTACAAAATATTTGGTCAAATGTGGTCATCATCATCGGTTTGGTCACTTCCAAACCACTACTTGTCCTTAGATTTGCTAATGGTTACAAGGTTCATGGCACTGACTCTATTCTATAGTAGAAAGTAAAGTTGATTTCTTTAAGTACAACTGCATTCTCTGCCGGTTCTCAGTTACAGTAACATTTCAAATTTACCCCAAAATGTTACACAAATTCACCAGACTTTGTCAATTTTCTTGCTATGTTTCAAAACCTAGTGTGCTGAACTAAGTAATTTCACAGTTTAGTGGAAAAAAAGCTTAACTTCACATTTGCAAAATGACAGCATTATACAAAAGCAGGCTTGCATGGTCTTTCACACTGATAAATACATTGCAATGAATCTAATCAGATTTCAGATTCTGAAAGTTGCGTTTACAGTAAATGAACCCTAAACTTTCAAAGTTGCATATTTACTGTATATTTTACATGTATATCGAGAAAGCTAGCCCAATAATATCACCTGAGCTACTGTGAGTTATGTTGTTTATGCCTTGGTGACATCTAAAAACAAAGCTGTCATAAGTGCTTTTCTAGCAAACATTTAGTAAATATCCAGTGTCCTCCACTGACCAGTTTCTAAAACATAAACATCTGCATGTCGTATTGTTTAATATCTAATATATAATGTGTGTATAATATGCAATTAATAATGTGTTTGTAAGTTCCAAGATGGCGCCAAGCATGGCAGCCTCCGTGGTGTCGTCCGCAGTTGTTTTTATGTTTTTGTTAGTTTGTCCTGTCTTTAGTTATATCCCTGCAATCAGTTTCACCAGAGACAAAAAAAACCCCGATATTTCACCAGTTTTCGATTATTCAGATGTTTTGCTGGACATTGTAGTTGGTGGAGCAGCAGCGCTGTTCAGACACTTCACAGCCGGTGCACTCGTGAAGCTCAGGCAGCGTAGATTTTGAACGCTGCTGCCTAGCATCCATCTGGTGAATCTCCGCTCTCTACCCAACCAAACAGATGAACTCCTACTGCTCTCCCAGACAAATATTTCAGAGCAGATCGCGACACAGAATCAATTGGTAAATCACACAGCAAGGGACATGTTTTTACATCAACGAAAGGTAGAGTACAGATGTAACAGTGTTAAAGACGATGTGCTGTTCAGATCTAGAAGCGATATTCATTAACTGTTAGCCGTTCTATTCACCGCTGGAGTTTTGCTTGTTCATTGTCGTGAGTGTTTGCATTCCGCCGCAACACGCGAGAACTCAGCATTACAGAAACTCACTGATCAGATCACAATCACAGAACAACACCCAGACTCCGTTTTAATCATTCTTGGACTCTTTAATAAAGCAAATCTTTCCCATGATCTGCCAAAATACAGACATCATGTAACATGGAGACACCATTGACTAGGGTTGGGCGATATGGAGCAAAAAATATATCTCAATATATTTTGCTATATCTCGATATACGATATATATCTCTATCTTTACAGGAAAAATAACCCCCCGAAAACTACTGCAAAAGCAAATATGCCAAATATTACATGTTTAGGGGCCTATGAAACGTTTTATTTTTTTCTTCACCATATGTTTTATTGTTACCTAATTCTGTGTTTTAGCATGTGTAATTATTTAAATGCATAAAAACAACTTAGTTAAAAAAATTCTTAAAATAGCCTTATGTTAAAATGTTTTTTTTCCATCAGAAATTCTGTGTATTTACATTTTTTCTGGTTATCAAATGAAGGCATAAAACATTCATTAAATTTGTCTTTTAATTATTTAAAATTAAGCAAACTTTATTTTTTGGTAAACAAAGGGGATTTACTACTAAAAATAAAACATGGAAGAAATGTGTGATTATTCCTTAAATTATGTTCGTTTCATTTTAATAGTAGTAGTAGTGGGCTATGTACATTCTGCTGAACAATAGTAATAGATTTCTGGCAAACACTTATTTTGATGGGTTACCGTACCTTTACAGTTCTGTGTATGTGATACTACAGTCTATGATGTGATATATGACGCTAGTTTTACTCAAATCAGACGGTGCTCATGAAGTGACTCAGTGCAGTTCTGGAGATGTTCCTCATGTGTTCACGTCTTTATTTAGTGAGAGGAGAGATGCTGAAATCACCGGAGAGTCACGCGCGCTTCTGTGTGTTAAATGAATGAAGTCGCGCTTCTGCTCCATTCATTAACACAGACACCCAGAACATGTGGGATTCATATTTAAATAGACTTTTCCGGGTTAATATTTACAGATATTAGTCCATATCGCGATTTGATGTAAGTGCATGACCTACTTTTGTTTAATTCATTCAAAATTTGACAAATTCCGTGACATTCCGCGTTAAACTGTAAATTCCGTATTTATGACTGGATTCCGCGATTCACTCCACGTTTTCTGCATCGCGGAAATCATTGGGTACCTCCGACTGTAAGTGGATTTCCTGACAGAAAGGCAGCTGCTAGTGAGGCTGGGAAAACTCACATCCAGCACCTGTATGATCAGCACTGGAGCTCCTCAGGGTTGTGTTCTCTCCCCACTGCTCTTCTCCCTCTACATCAACAACTGTACATCTAAAAGACCCATCTGTCAAGCTCCTGAGGTTTGCAGACAACTCACACCACACTCATCTGTCTCATTCAGGACTGTGATGAGTCTACTAACGACAAGAGGTTAAAGGGTTAGTTCACCCGAGAATGAAAATCCATCCATCTTCTCACCCTCGAAGCATCCTAGGTGTATGTGACTTTCTTCATACAGAATAATCCAATCAGAGTTATATTAAATATTGTCCTTGCTCTTCCAAGCCTCTCAATGGGGCTAAGCGGTTGTTTGTTGTCAACAGTTCAGAAGACATGAAATAAAGTGCATGCATCTGTAATAAAACGTCCCTCACACGGCTCCAGGGGGTGAATTGAATAAAGGCACCCTGTAGCGAATCCAAGCGTTTTTGTAAGATAAATATCCAGATTTTAAACATAATTAACATCAGCGTTCCATGGTTAGTGACGAGCATGGATAGAGAACTAAAAAAACGCTGGTCACAAATAATAAGCACAAAACAAGGATTTGTAAAGAAAAACATTGGAGGATTTTGAAATAAGCCAAGAGGAGACCGGTTTTCCTTTGCTCCTATATTTTCCAGAGGCGCACAACGCATACATCTTCCATCTTTCACCTGTACATCTTCCACATCCCACAATCAGCAGATGTTAGAAAAAGTGTGTTCGTTAAGTTTGAAATCTGGATATTTATCTTATAAAAACACTTTTGAAGAGCAAGGACAATTTTTAATATAACTCAGATTGGAATATTCTGAAAGAAGAAAGTTACATATACCTAGAATGCTACAAGGGTGAGTAGAAGATGGACAAATTTTCATTCTTGGGTGAACTAACCCAAGCTGGCTGTCTGGTGCAGTCTTAACAAACCGAGCTCAACACGCTCAAAACGCTAGAGATGATCGTGGACTTCAGGAGAAACCCTTCAGAAATTCAGATTCAGTTCAATCGGATCAATTGATTATCTACATTTACATGAAAAAAGATAATGACAGCATTTGAGGCACAACAAAACTCTGGATGAATAAAAATATGCAAAAAGTTATTTCTATAGACATTTACAATAATTTCTGTTTTGACAATTTCCATTTGACGTCAACATTTGATAAAATAAGTTATCAGGAGTTGGCCACTCAGAACTGTTACAAACAAACAAACAAACATTAAGAAAATTAGCATGAAGACATTGAATTTAAATGATAAGCTACATAAAAACCACAAACTACTTAAAGTGCCTCTGTTATGCCATTTTTAAAGTTAATAATATTGTTTTTGGGAGTTTCCCACAATAGGTTTAGATGCATGCAAGGTCAAAAACACTTTCGTTTCCTCAATTCATAAATTTAATATTGTCTATTAAACATCTATTATTTATGATACAAGTTGTGATTCAGTGAAGCCAGCTAGTCCAGATAAACTGGGTTCTGAGCCATCTTTCAAGAGCAAGTGTTTTGTGGATCCCGCATTGAACTCCCCAAGATTAGAGAAGCAGTCGCCAGTAAAATGACGGGAACAAAAAAAGACTGGGGTTGTACTGCTGTGGTACAGTGGGGAGAGAAAAAAAAATTAACCACTGATTCTTTGCAGCCATATCTTTCGGAAGGGAAAAAAAAACTAATTTACTTTGAGAGCTTAGGACACAGCATCTTCTAGACGTGAAGTTAACCACACAAAACTACAGAGTTTGAGGGCGGGGTCAAATGGATTGCAAACGTAGAACATACTGTAGGCAGGCATTACAGTGTTTCCCACAGACTTACACTCACATTTACAACTCTTACGAAAACAGCAGATGGGTTGATTGAACATGCAAATTCATTCTCTGCCAGCAGGAGGGGCTTTCGGAGCAACATAAAACATCAGTTTCCATGATAACGGCACTCACAAATGCTACTTTATTATAGGAAAGATTCAATGAAAATGACATTCTGAAGACAGTCGGTTCCCTTCAAAGATATATTCATACAAAAACACCCGTGAATCATTTTGATTTTGAAAAATGTTATCCATGTTTATTCAATGAAGTTAAAGACTTTGTGACGGTCAGTTTTGATATTTTTGCAGCTTGCCACAAATCAATATATGGGAAACACTGCATTATGCAAATGTGTTGGCCCATGATGTGTAGCAGTCATGGAAGTGGGATTTGAATTACTGATGACTTGTTTAGGCAATTCTTTTTTTGGGGAGATAACACCTTTATTAATTGTGAACTTTCGGCTTTACTTATACGTTTTATAAAGGTTTATTTTGCAAAAACTCAAATTCCAGTACCGCTCTGCTCATGTGGCCAGTGTGAACACTGTAATCTGGCAATATGGATGCCAAAATAAATACACAGGACCTGTGCTGTAACCATTATGTTCAAGCTCCTAGAAAACATTTTTCAGCTAGCACAGGAAGTGGATTTAAAAACACTTTGTGCTGTCTTTCAACAGAAACATGATCAGACTTCCTCCTTCCTTACAACCCTTTTCTATGTGTCTCATGTCACTTTCTCATCGTCTATCACCCTTCTCACAGAACCAAGGAGAAGACGAAGAGGGAAAGAGCAAAAGAGAGAGAAGAGAAGGAGAGTGGGACAATGGCCATCTCTGTGCCTGTACGGCTGCCAGGACGCGAGGAGGGAGGAGTGGAGTGTCTGACCAAACGGAGCGGTGTGAAAAGGCAAAAGTGAGAAAGAGAGAGTGAGAAAGTAAAAATTAAAGACAGCATGCGTGATGAATAAACCCTCCTCAGTCTATCTCCACCAGGCTCAGCTGTACAAGGACGGGCCTGTGCCTCAGAAGGGAGAGAAAACCAACACCACACACCTTGAACGCTCTGCATCAGAGCCCTTATTGTACACGCCACTTTTCCCAGGATACCCTACACCCCCTGATGCGGGACTAATGGATATTCCTGCTATCTTTTCCTCTCTTAACTCACTCTCTGGAGACTATACCTCTACCTGAACCACACTTTACAAAGATCACAGAGGACCATTAGGGGAAAAGACCCCCTGTACCAGGTACAACGGGTGTATAGATGTGTGTATACATGAGTATGAGTGTGACAGACAGTGTTGTGGAGTAACTCACTAAAAGTAGAGACGCTACCATCCTAAATATACAATACCAGCAAGTTTTTCAGTAGCTTGACAGTAGTTGTTTAAAGTGTATTCAGGCATGGCAACATCATAAATGCACAGTATTAAAAATGGATATTAGTTAATATTTGCTATAAATTACATTTAACAGTGGTGATATGGGTGTTAATTAAACAATTTACTTTAAGCATTAGATGGTTGCAAAGGTAATCTATATTTGAAAATAACTGAAATGGAGCATGAAAAAATTTATATTTAATATTTCCCGATACAGAGAAATTCTATATATTTAACAGTCCCTTTTTATAAGATTGAGATGACTTTCCACAGCTATAAATATCAGTAAATCTAGTCATTTTAAATATTTTCATTAACTCAAATTGTTCGATATATTGTAATCTGTAAACTTGGTGATTTCAGTTTCTTAATGGTTCACTTAGCATTCTTTTAGTGCTTTTAGGAAATTTTATTAGTGGCTATATGAATGCAATCCAATAACTGACTCTAATTTTATATAATAATAAAAAATATAATTATTAAATACTGACAGAACCAATATGTGGTTTTAAGAACAGTGTTATATTGCCACTGAATGGTAGTGCAAGAAACACTGTCAGAATTTAAACAAAGGTTCCATCCACTTTTGTGGTTGATTGCATGAACTGCTCAGACTATTCTTAAAATTTAGACACCTAATTTTTTTTTTCCAAGACTGGTCATACATTTTTAAGTCAGTTAAATAAAACTGTAGATTGATCTAATTTGAATCTGAAAAGACAGACTAATAACCACTTGTTTAACTGCTAGTTAGTCTTAATGTGGTAACTATGTTTATGCAACTGGCACCTGGAGAAAACATTGCAAAATTTGAAATTAATAATTTATTAATATTAAAAAAACAAATAAAAATCAATAAAAATCAATCATGTATTTAAATCCCACCGTAGAAGAAGAGGACAACTAGGTTTTGTCTAACTATCCTCTCAAATAGAGTTGTTTATTGGTTCATGATTCATTAAAATAAATGTTTTATTGCATTTACAGTAAATTTACATTTAAAATGTAGTAATTAAAATTTTTTTACAAAGCATCACCTAAGCTACTGTATTTATGTACATTAACTGCAACAAATGTTCAAACTATGGTTTCAGTGTCAGATGCATTGGTTTACAGTATGTTCATCCAAACAACACCTGATGACTTCTGGGAACATGCAAGTACTTGTACTAAGTACAGAGAAAGAAAACTCATATTTGAGAACACACTGTGCTCTCCATTAACCTCAACAGCCAAACCACACAAAAAGAATCAAATTTTAGCAATCATGCCACACAATTCCAAAATAATGTGTGGAAGCTGTTGGAAAAGACACCACACATACACACACACACACACACACACACACACACACACACACACACAGACACACAGACACACAGACACACACACAGACACACATCCTTAACAAGACATCATGCCAAGACGCTGTTAAGTGCTGGAGACAACTAAGAGTAAAAGAATGCAAGTGCTCCCTGAAGAAGAAGAGCGGAAGGAGCAGGAATGAAGGGATACCAATTTAAGGATGAAAAACGAGGAGAGAGCTTGAACGGATCTTAAAATTCCAGTAGAAATATGTGAGGGAAAGATCCTAACCATCTCTGGCACCAAAGTGGTTTCTGGGATCTAACAAACACCAAAATTAAACCAAAGTCCCCCATTACAGACCCTCATGACAGACGAACATGAAAGACTCTGAGGCCATTGACAGTAAAGAGCAAGCCGACTGTTTATGTGCATGTTTGTGTGTCCAGCATTTCTGACCACAGACGTGGCAGCAAATCAACCCTACTGCTACACCTCATTGGCTACTTCCTTGTTCCTGCCTTTAAGCATCATTTAATCCAGAACTCTCCCTTATATATCTAATCCATTGTTTGGCATCACTAACTCCACAACTAAAACCATCTAAAAAACAGATGCCGCTGAACCCCGTAATACAATATGTTATGAGAGAGCCTGAGAAAGAATAAAGAATGAGAAATATGTTTAGATTGTGCTGAGAGAGAGATTGAGAACAGAAGGTGACAACCCTAATTCGGACTACATCGGTGTTGCCAGTAAAGGGTTAACGGGATGGTTGGCTTAGATTTATTGGAAGGCCCAAAGTTGGATATCTGTGGATCAAAATAATGTATAAAGATATTTCATACTTTGAAAGTGGCACGCATTGAACATGATGGTTAAGGCTCCGTTAGTCTCAGCCTCAGATGTCACGTTCATGGACCATTGACTTAAACGTCTGATGCATATGAGACACAAAAGTAGAAACACTTTTGTCGAAGTTGGATCAACTAAATGCTGGGTTTGCAATACTAAGTGAAACATTTAAAGTTATTGACATATAATCTTCAAAATACATCAGTGTTTTACACGCCGGTCTGTTATTGAGACAACATTTCCACGCCCCAAAACGTGACGCTGAACAAAGCGAACTGTGAATGAAAGCTGCCATGGATTCCATGCCTAAGCGAGTCTAAGGCTACGTCTACACCACACTCTCCTTGTACGCACATGTGCATTGGTGGGATGTCTGTGAGAGAATATATGATTAGGACTGCAAGATTGGGCCAACAAAAATCATATTGCAATTATTCTGCATATAATGTGGTATGAACTCTGAAGAGACAAACATCTCATATTCAGGAAAAATATGGGGGGGGGGGGGGGGACAATATCTCACACACACAGAAAAGCAAAAACTACAAAATAAAAATAGAAAGCCTTTTGTTTCCATATCAATGTTTTACCCAGACTGCCAACACAGCTACTTTTCAAAAAACAACACACCATATGACAAGAAAGATAAAACACAGCCTCACCCCCCAAAAAAAAACATCAAGACAAAAAAAAAACTAAAAACAAAATAGAGACAAAAGGACTAAAACAAAAACAAGCCAAACAAAAAAAAAGGTAAGAACAAAAAAAAAAAACATTACAAAACAAGAGACAAAACGAAAAAAAGCAAACAAGAAAAAAAAAAAAAATATATATATATCACAAGCAACAGGGGGAAAAAAAAACACCTCAAGATAAATTATAAAACAAAACAAGACAGAAATAAAACATGTTTTTCCTTTTATATTCAATGTTACAGTACTAAAGTCAGGACCAGACTGGCCTAAACTCACAATTCCTAGTCCAAAACCACATCTTCTAGTCTTGAGAGGGTCTTCTTTCCATGTCTTGTCTAGACCTGAGTCCACACTGCTGTTATTATTATGCTGTTACACTGTTATTTTGAAAAACTTGTGAAAGGCATATTACAATTTTACTTTTATTGTGATTCATTTCAAGTGTTGTGTAAAAACATCAGATTCACAAGAAAATCAGATTCACATACATTCTATAAAATCACAAATATTGCAAACGTCTGCTGAATGTCTTTCTAATGTGTGACAGCGACTGAGGTCCGGATGAAAACTCCCATCGATTAGACGTCTTTAAAACATCCATGCTATCAGGGCTATAAAAGTCCAAACAAGATAAATTTACTTCTGAACTGCATGAGGACAAGGAAATTACCGAATTATCATTTTTGGATGAACTTTTCTTCTCATTCTTTCTCCCCGCCTAGTCTTGCATGGACATTCTCACAGCCTAATACATCTATATTGAGATTTTTTTGTTGACAAAAGGCCAGTGCTCAGTGTCACTGTCATGATGCGACTTCTCCCAGACCTCCTATGAGTTTCGTTCAGAAGCCTTCAAACGCTGCTCTTTAAAAGGGCCGAGCGTTTCCGACAGGGGAATTGGGATGTTATTGAGTTTAATAAGCTGTGTCATGAATGTGTGCTTATTTAACATCCACAACACTGATAAAATGACTGGAATGTCTTCAGCCATCAAAGGTCCTGCCTGTTTTTTCCTGCTCTGACATCTGCCTCGTAGAAACTTCTGTGAGACTGAGCCGGTTGCTCAATAGCTGACATATCTCGCAATAACTTTCCCACAACTTTGCTCAATTTTAGCAATTGGGACTGGCTTTGGAGCACTTTTCCCATTGATTATTGCCCATTCTCCAGCTTTTATCCTCCAAGATGCTACAAATGCTATAGAGTAGAACAGCAGAGCAACACTAATAATTATATAACTCATACAATAATGAAGATCTTGTAATAAACACACAAGGTTAAAATAAGCTACAAGAATGATCAACCGTACTGTTTCAATGATGTTCTAAATTAACCATTTCTAGGTTGCGCTCCCATGAACATCAAGCATGGCAAGGTGACCTTTTCAAAGTTTATGTACTCACCGCCCGCTATGAAAATATTGGAAATGCTTACCCTTTTATTGCAAACGGTATATCGGATGGAAATCGTGATCTCATTTCCTGAGAGTGCGATCCTGAAGCGGCATCAGAGTTCATTTGTGCCACTGAGAACCTGCTTTTCCCATGAAGTCATATACTGTACAAGCAGAGACTAAAGAGATTTATGAGCCACATTTCAGGAGCAGAGCAAAGCAATCATCTTCCGTGCGAAGACTCAATGTAGCATGTACTATGAACATGAACACATATGGAAGATTCTCAGATGCATTAGGCAGAACTAACATCAATGTTCCGCTGCAGATCCCATCAACATTGAGATTTACCAGCCCTCATCTCTCCAACTTCTCTTGCTCGTTTTTGACAACCTGTAATATGTTCAGTACTGATTCACATGGAGTATAAAAACTGTACCTTCTTGTAACTATACCGTCACAATTTATCTTCCAAGAAAACATACCAAAAATATTGACCAGTCATCTTGTTTGTATGTGCATATGCACATTTTTGTCCAAAAAAAGAGTTTTCAGAATGAGAACATCCCATCGTCCTTAATTATAAATGCCACTGGCTTGTTTTTTCAGTTAGCACAGGTTTTGCATGTTGTTTTTGAACCGATTAATGGTAGTACCTCAGTTTTTTAGTGAAAAAAAGCATTATTTGTGGATAATTTTGGCAATGTTCACTCAAAAAACTGAGGCGCATAAGCTCAGATCAATGAGGCATACAATCTATCAAGTTCCAAAAAGAAATACATTCCTGTGCTAATTGAAAGAAAACAAGTTTTCGAGATTATTTTGGACCACGAGTGCAATAAAGAGGGAGAAAAAAATCCCCAAAAGCACAACAATTATAGATTTTTTGGGAAGTTGTTAAACCCTGTGTGAGCAAAGTCTGTAGGTTTAAGTCCAATGTGATATCTAGCTAGCATTTTCTAGGGGAAAAAAGCAAATCCCCTCAGGGTCAAAATGACCAAAACACAACATGAGGGTTAATCAAGCAAACAACAAAATGTTCTGGTGGTTGTTGCTGGTTGTGTCTCGGCTGGTTCAGACAAATATGGTTATATCTAGCCACATCACATTTGGTTAGGACATGGTGTTATTGTCTTTTTCATGACAAATTGAAACCGGGACAAGTAGTACCCTCGGGTTTTCACAACAAAAGACGTCCAGCAATCAGTGCTCCAGATCTCATGTGTGTAAAGGCTACTTGCTATTTAAAACAAGAACGAGCTCTTCAGAATGTGCCGCCCTGACTTCTGTTTCAATGGGTCATACATCAACACAAAAGAACCCCTGTCAAACCATTCCATGGAGGATTTACTGGTTCAGATCTGTTATGTGTTCTTGGGGTTTAGACTGTATTGTAGTGACTCTACCTGAGAGAGGGGTCGGGACAGTCTGTGACTCTGTATGTTCTTCTCCTCTGAAGACCAAGAATGAAGCTGGAGGCTGAAAAACAAAGAAATATTTAGTTTTAATAAGTGCAGATCATTGGACATTTCTGAATTAATGTTGAATTCAAACAAGTTTTGAAGCAAACTACTGATAAGAAATTGGTTGCAGCTACATGAATCTAAGCCATACAGTTTTTATTTTTATTTATTTATTTTTATAGATTCTGGTGGCAAGTAAAAATGGACCAAGAAATTTAACAGAAGCAAACATAAGAATGTGAAACTACACCGAT
Source organism: Carassius carassius (assembly GCF_963082965.1). Lineage (NCBI taxonomy): Eukaryota > Metazoa > Chordata > Actinopteri > Cypriniformes > Cyprinidae > Carassius > Carassius carassius. The sequence goes on along the minus strand of NC_081788.1, from coordinate 9,257,909 downwards.
GTGTCAAGATGAAATTACGTAACATCCAGTGAGTTAAGATTTTATTTTTTTATTTTTTTTTAGAATAACTCTTTCAGCAAGGACACAAATTAAATTAAACAAAAGTGACAGTTAATATAATTACAATTTTACAAAAGATTAAAATACTTATATTTCAAATAAATACTGACATTTCTATTCATCTGAGAATTCTGGAGGGAAAAAATGCTTTACAGTTTTACAAAAATATGAAGGGGCACAACTGTTGTCATCATAAGAAAGGTTTCTTGAGCAGCAAATCAGCACATTATAAAGGCTTCTGAAGGAGCATGTGATACTGAAGACTGGAGGAATGATCATAAATTCAGTTTTGCATCACAGGAAATAAAATATATTTTTTAAATATACTTGCATAGAAAAAGATGTAATGAAAATAACATTTCATGACATTACTGTTTTTACTGACCAAATAAATGAAGCCTTGTGAGCACAAGGGACTTCTCTAAAAAAAAACATTTAAAAAATATTCAATATTAACAGTAATGTACAGTATGAAGTTTTTTTTCAATAATGTATGAGATTATTTTATAGTATATAGCTCAATAGTCACAGATTTTTATTTTTTTTAAACAATATCAAATGACAATGTTCATTTTTGTGTGACTATCCCTTTAATTGTAGCATTTTAACAATATAATCAAATACCTCCTCTTCAAAAAACAATCATAGAGTGATAATCCTATACTGTACATTTACGTATTGTTTGGGCAGGAGACATCAAAAGAAACAAGTCACTTTCTCAGCATCATGCTGTGTTGTAATGCAGGCATCTGCCAAGTTCTGCCTGATTAATCCATAATTTATGAATCTAGTCATAATCCATCACTAAATCTAATCAAAAGAGCTTCACCAGCAGTGACATGTGGAATGTGCTGCAGTCAGACAGAGGTCAGACATGCACAGTTAAATTTGAGAAGAACAGGTAGAGATTTGCATCTGTGTGTGTGTGTGTGTGTGTGTGTGTGTGTGTACGCATGGGAGGGCTTCAGGACACAGACAAGCAAACATTTCGCCTGTAGATAAGTGCTGAACTATGATCTATTCCCTCTGAATCAACCTTGTGCAGATTCCCCTACAGGAAACCCCCCAGTTGAACGAAAAAGTTCTTCAATATGAACATTATGAACTTCACGAAGAGTCCCAAGGCATCCTAACATGCATCCTGTACAATAACTGACAGCTCTAATCAAAGTTCCCTTTGTCAGTTGCATTTAAAACTGCACTGTCTGAAACTTCATCTATTTCGTTGGAACTTACACCTTAAAAATGTTCACCTAAAAGTGCTGTTCTTTTCCATAATCAAAGTGAAGAATGACCAATGTTGTCAAGCAAAGCTTCCAAAGAATGAATAGTCAATAATGACTTTAAAAACTTGGTTGCATAAGACTTGTCAAACAAATAGAAATCATAAGGATTTTAATGGTGTTTCTGGAGCTCAAACGTTGTGCTCCCCATCTGCTTTCATTACATATAACCGAGAAGCTTGTACATTCTGCTAAATATCTGCTAAATAAAAATAAACGTTTGCTGATAGGCTTAATATCAAATAATTTCAGTCATCCAACACATACAATCTACTCTAAATGAATGGAGAATATTTTCTTAAACACTTCTAAAATACTTTGTTTGTACAGCTGAACATCTGAGGTAATAAAGTCATTAAAGGTACAGTATGAAGCATCAGCGGTCTGAAGACATCAGCTGTGTGCTGGAACACAATTTCACAGAATCTTCATGGAATCTTTTCTTTACATTATCAATAACCCTAACAGACCACAGAGAGATCACAGGCTGCTTATTTAAAGCATTACTGTGTCCAGGTGCTAAACCAAACATCTATGCAATTATGTAAATGCAATGTTTGCTCCAAGCATTGGCAGCAGGCAATCATATTGTACAAACATAATCCATGTCCTTGCATCAATCCAGCAGCAGTAAAGTTGTGCAGTCGTACCTCTTACTGGTGGGTGTGATTCTGCCCCCTCTGTAGTCGGGGCTGGATGGCAGCTCAGGTGAATACGGGCCAGGTGACAGAGAGGCTGGGCTGGAGATGGTGTACTCTCTGTAGTTCTGGTTCTCATCTCGACTCACCTGCACAGCCTCCTGCACAACCAGAACCACAATTCAATAACTGATACTTGAGTTTGAACTGATAAGTTCCGATCAAAAGAGCACTTTGGATTAAATAGTCATTTTCACTTACCACAACAAGTAAATATTTTATTTTATTTAAACATAAAAAATAATATAAAATATAACACAACACAAATTCTGTCATTAAATGTAAATACTTTTTTTTATGTGGTAACTTATTGTTAAACTCTCATGTGTGTTGCCTTCACAAGTTCTCACACGATTGTACGGTAGGACTACGAGACCTGTGGGGCTCACAATCCTTACAATCATAGTATCTGTTACAATAGAGACCCGTCAGCAGTCCCTTTAGCATTTAAAAGGCAGGAACTCTGTCTGATTTATAACACTCCCAAGCTCCTTTCACATGCCATGGCTAAAGATGTGCAGAATTGTTGTTGTAAAGAAAATGAAAAAGTGGGAAACACAGACTCAAATGTCTTATTTGAGCTCAGCCTGACAAACTATAAATCTCTGATAAGCAAATTGATGTTCATCTTCTCTTAATGGATACCAGGTGTGCTCGACTGCAAATCTGAGAAGAGAACTTAACACTAAGCCTCGGGCCAGCAGTTCAGGGCAGCACACTCACCACAGACTTGCAACAGTGATGCATTGAGGTTTTGTTGCTTCTTGCAGCAACATTTGTAAATAAGAATATGCTTCTACTGTATTGTAAAATCAGCACAACATTTTTATGTTTTTGAAAGAAGTCTCATGCTCACCAAGGCTGCATTTATTCGATCAAAAATATAGTAAAACAGTAATATAGTGAGATATTATAACAATTGAAAATTACTGCTTTGTATTTATATATATTTTTAAAATGTAATTTATTCCTGTGATGCAAAGCTGACTTTACAGCATCATAACTCCATTCTACAGTGTCAGATGATCCTTCAGTAATCATTCTAATATTCTGATTTGCTGCCCAAGAAACATCTCATTATAAATGTTCTAATATCATTATTATTAATAATATAAATATATTTATACTTATATTTTGACACCAAACTTTTGCTGTCTAGTGTGAAATATCGTATAATGCAACATATGATAAGAATGTAAGCAAACATTCAGAATCAAGGGAAACAAACGTATAGGTAAATAACTAACAAATCCATATGAAATCTATGCCTGAAAAACAATCTAGATAAATTACAAATATTTTATTTTTAATATAATAGTTTCAGCTACTGATCATAAGCACAGTCTCTTTGCATTTACCAAACATCTGCTGTTAAAGGGACAATCCCACCCCCCCACCCCCACCCCCAAAAAAAAGAGAAAAGTAAATGATTTTATCATCATTCACCTTTGTAAAATTTTAAACCTGCATAACATAACTTTTTTTCTGCAGAAAAAAAAAAACTGTTTTGGTCCCCACTGACTGCCACTATATGGACCAAAAATGAAATGAGGGTGAGTCAATGAAAATTTTCATTTTTGGGTGAACTTTTCCTATAATACTTGTTTTTTTGTTTTACTGACCTGGAAGCGCCCAACCAATTGCTCTGTGATTCCATTGGTCTGACCAGGAGTGGGAGGAGCAGGTCTGTGTGGAAGGAGACAAACATCATTTCAAGGGATTTTATTTTACAATGCATATTAGCAAACTAAACAAATGCATTATTAAACACTTCCTCAAAACTGCAGTTTATTTGGGTCTCTTTCTTTGAGCATGGCTTTATAAGTTAGTTTCTGGATAAATCTGGCATAAAACAGTAGACACAAGCAGGTTTTAGACGTCAGATACAGTATGTTGATTAGATAAGGTAGCTGGATAAACTTAAATCTTCCTTCAAAAGAAAATAATTCCTCAAATTATTATAAAACTCAAAATCTGACAGGCAGACTGGAATCCCCTCAATACTGCCATTTATTTCCTCTGCTGGAACTGTGGACAGCAATACATTGAACAAAATGCAGAAGGCTGACCGAGCGTTAATGTAAATTGATGAAATCTGGCAGAGAAAAGACAACATAGTCTTGTTTAAATACATCAGCAGAACCCCTGACCAGGAAGCGCCACATGTCTGAAAACGTTTATTTATCTTAAAATTAATCCCTGGCATATGTTTGGTACAGAAAGCTCTTTATAGCTTCATGAGGAAGGAATGCCACACAAGGGCCTGATTCAGAGCCGGTACTCAATGTCTTCACGATACCTCAGTCAGACTAGCTTTCCTTATTCCTCAGTGTGCCAAGATCTCTTAAGGAAACTATTATTATTTTATTTCTTCAATATTCGGTTATATAAACACCCACTGTGCTTGTAGGCTTTCATTTGCATAGGAAAAGAAAAAGATCACCAATTAAGGAAATTGATTCACTCTGGCCACAAATGTTATCTGGTTTATTTGTTGAACTATTTCTGCTTCAAACTAAATTCACTGTAGATCTTTGAAACACACACTTCATTAAGAGCACTTTAAACAGTCAGTGAGTTCGATGGAGGTCTGAGAATTGAATGGTCTTTCCAAATAAGTTCTTTTTCACTGCTGTTAATGAGCTGTTTTACTGCGACACTTAAGCAGAGCATCCTCCTACCACTGCCTATCACTGAAATTATGCTTTTTGGAGGGGATAGAGTCAGCAGTGTCTGAGTCAAATTCATTGGTGCTCATATATAATATATACACAAAAATAAAAACAAATTCAAGAGACAACTTCCACAGAACCCGCACAACCTGAGGTCAAGCTTATCTATGTAATCCTTTGACTTCTGGCTCCTTATTTTTCTAATTGGATGGGCTGAGACAGACAATTAAAATGAGAACAGGTTGCGTGTTCACAGAGCTCTAGCAGAATAGGCATAAATTAGCAGTTGCTTTGAAACACTTGATGCTTTTTGCACAAGTACTGACATGATCTAGGGTCTAGAACCCACCCAGTTTTGTTTGGGATGGCATTATGTATTACAACTTGTGTTGGGGAGAAGAAAAAAAGTAAAATTTCTTCACTAAAGTGTTTCAAAGTGTGTGTTATTCCTGATGATGATTGTTTTCGAAAAGGTTTTCTGAAACTTGCATCACAGACATAATGTGTTAAAAATAACAGACTTTTTGCTTGTTGATGCACATCTACACTACAGACACTACAAAGTGACACTAGCCCTAAAGTTCTGTCAAAGCAACTGTTGAGTTGCTAGATAAGATCAAACCAGAAAATAAAAATCCTGCTCCAAATTGCTTTCACTCTGGTCGATACTCAATACCTCACTCAAAAAACTTGAGGAAATGCTGTTTTAAAAGCGAAATGAATACATTCCTAGCCAAATTCACTGCAACAACTTCTGCATTACAACATGACTTCCAGAGTGACTTCTCGTCTTGTGACCGTACACTTGAATTCTTCAGAAGATGTTGCATCAGAGTGTCTTAATGCCCCACATGTACTGCGGCATTCCAGCCATATTTTCAACTCACTAAAAGTGGAAACACTTGTTCATGCCAATAATTCTTCCAATTCTTCAAACTGAATTACACACAAGTCAACTTCCCTCCTCTACTACATGTACATACTGTAGGCACTTCTATTTGTAGATTGATTGTCCTGAAAACTAAAGGGTCAAGTAGATAGCAGGATACTTACATAACTCAAAGACTAATATGAACTTAGAAGAGGGCAGACACACACCCTCTTCCTCCAGTACACACACACACACACACACACACACAAATAGAGTGCCATTGTGTGCCCAGTGTTGTTCCTGGCCTGGTCAGAGAAATGAGGTCAGAAGGGAAAAATGTACTCCCATGGACACAGAGCTCAAAGTGCATGTCTGTGAGAGAGCAAAGGTACAGTTTCTGGCCAGAACGGTGGGCCTCATCTAATGTAGAAATGAACTCAGATCTGTGCACTTAAGTCAACTTATGACGTTTCATGTGTGATTAATGAAACATTCATATGCCGTCAATCTAATCGTACGAATGACTGTACGTTGATAAATGTATCGACTGAAAACAATTGTCATTTGAATAACATGCACCTAAAAACACTCTGGTTTAGAAGCCTTGACTCTAGAGTTGACATGGAGAAAAGTAACCCGGGCAGAAAGAGGAAGTAATTGTATGACAGAGAAATTGATCTTAAACTATATTTGATATTAAACTATAAAATAAAACAAATTAGGATAGAGGAATTCATAATAAAAGTCAAGCTAAAAATGAATTTAAAGCGAAACTGAAACGGCACTGGGATCATGAGCCTCTCTCATTCGACAGGTTTCCATTTTTGCCATGTAACATTTGGTTTTGTACTTCACTCGTTCACACTGGTTTTGGGTTCATTGGACCTCAATGCCTTTTAGAAAGTGTTTGTGAAAAGTTCTTTCATTCACATGGCAGCACAACCACATGGAATAAAACTCTAGCTCCTTTGAACATATTTAGCCGTTACCGAATTTCAACAAAGACTATAGGCCTATATATCAAGACAGTTCACTCATATTACTACGGATTGGAGAAAGTGAAACAAAATGGTGGGAGAAGTCCGCCTTCTTAATATCTAAAGAGCCAACTGTCCATTGATAGAGTCATTGTGTCACCGCAGCTGCCGTTCAAAGCTCTGGATGCCAGAGAAACAGTCAAGTGTCTTGAGACGCACACTTTGGAATGCACACGTGCTATGAATTAACCAACTTTTTTAAAAACTGTATTGGAGTATAATAATCCATATTTATCAGAAAGTGCATGTCAGATATTATTGTTAGTTTGAAATATGTTATTTAAATGTGAGTTTGTCAAATAGGGATTTCATTATTCCACCACAAGTAGATAGAAAATGGTTTTGCAAATATGGCTGCCTGAAGGTGTTCAAATATGGCCACTTTCATTTTAGACCAGTACTAATGCGCTTGTGTCCATCTCTGAAAGAAAAACAATGTAGATAAATAAAAGAGGCACCCTCACCTTTCTACGAGAAGTTGCAGCTGTGTTGTGCAGCTCTTGATTTTGTTTTGTGCCTCTACGTTCAGCATATCGCCAGTATGGAGTCCATTAATCTCCAAGATGATGTCACCAGGCTGAAGACAGGCTGTCTCTGCCTTACTGCCAGCATTCACCTTTTTGCAAAAAAAAAAAAAAAATAATAATTATTCAACAAATCAGAACTCAGCCACATACAATAACAGTTCATACTATACTGTAGAGACAAAGTCTTTGGCCTAATAAGAAAACCAATAAATTGGGGTAAAGAGGTATTCTGAAATTATTTTATTTTTTTATTTGTATTTTTTTTTTTTGCGCTTAATCTACTTCAGGATAAGATTTGGATTTCTGCAATGTATTGAGCATTGTTATGCCAATTTTGCACCTTCTTAGTGTAGATAAGAATTATTGAATTTTTTGTAATTTTTTCATTGCACATTTATTCAATTTGTATTTTTATTTGTTTTACAGTGTGCAAATTTAATTGGCAAAAAAAATATGACCGTTTCTAAATAGGTTTTCTGAACACTTTCTTGTCTCACACCATTGGTTGAGTCAATGTTGCGGTGTCAAACAGAGCAATGTTTCACAGACCTTTAACTTTTACAGAATCAACCAACCAATGGCTTACTTATAGTGGTGTTAAAGTTGGCAGAAATCTTAAAAACAACAAGTGTTGCTGTTAATTGAGCAAAGCTTAGAATCCCCTCAAGACTCAGTAGTTAATAAGACCACAACCTCATTAGTAGAAGAGGAAAGCAACACCTCAGCTTGAACCAAAACACCCGAAAAAAGAGGCCCTGCAGAGTGCCAGTCAGCTTTTGTTGTTGATGTTAGCTTAAAGCAGAGGGGCAGAGGTGCCATGTATGAGGACCTGCTCGAGTGCCAATTAACTGTTGCTACAGAGACACACAATGGAGCATGTCTCATGTAATCAGAGTATGCCTCACTTCACGTGGAGCGTGACCATGCTACGAGCGCGTACCATCATACTTCACTCCAGAATTTGAATTATGCAGTAACTCTGTTGCATCAATTTTTATAGGAATATCTAGGTAGTTTTGGGGAGACAGTTTCTGTGGTTTGTTTGACGCAACAGTGTCAAACCATGTACGTGAAAAGCTTGAGGGATCAGTCAGAAAGGCAAGACAAACAAAGGCAATAAAAAGAGGGGAGCATAAGATTTGTGCCCATGCCAAACTTCTGCTACTACACTTTGACCTGTCTCTCCATGAGGCACTTTGGAGCCCTCTTAAAAAAAACACCCCGTGCTGTTCTATTCTGTGTTTTTAACAACCCCTCTCAATGCCAAAGGTCTCCTGCACCGCATGGACACTATTAAGCTCTCATTTTCTTCACTTATTGGTTGTTGAGGACACAAGCTAGAGGACCTAGACAGTGAAGTCCTTAAAGTGCAGTTCACACATAAATGAAAATTGCATCAAGCAAGCCCACCTGAGCTTTCATTTACCATATTTGATGTACTGAAAAAATGTATTGATTATATGTGATGTTCATATGTGAATACATTTAAGCTGTTTATCAGATAAAGCAATTGGATCTCTTCAGAAGACTTGGATTCTTTTACAATGTCTTTATAATCTTTTAGAAGCATAAAGGTTTTGACTGCATTGAATTTCAATGTAGGGACAGTAATCTCTCTTAGGTTTCATTAAGATAATCTTCAATTGTGTATAAAATCTAAATGAAAGTCTTACAGGTTTGGAACAACATGAGGATGAGTAAATGATGATTCTCATTTTCTGCTGAACTATCCCTTAATATAGGGCATTTAAATCAGTGTGGTAATGGGAAACGAGAAGGATAATGAGCGCCATAAATTTTTAAGTCTGTGTTTTAAAGTGGTTTAGGTTTAAATTCAGTGGAATTCTGGGTTATAATGCAGACATGACCAGGATCTGAAAGGGAAGGTTCAATTAGATGCCTTTAATTAGAAACACTGTGGTGTATTTCTGGATCACAACATGGAATTCGTTTTCATGAAATGAACTTTATTTTATTTGAGAGGAACGGTTTTGGTTCAGTTTGAAAATTGTCCCAAAGCCCATGAAAAACAAAAATAAATGGGTTCCAGACTAGGTGGCAGAAGTACAACAGATTCTCTCTCAGATGCCTGAGTGTTGAAAGATTGAACTCAAAAAAGCCTACCGATTAACCTGTTCAGAGAGACCAGATTCATGTTAAATAAGTGTGAACCCAACATTTTTGTTTTTTTGTTTATAGTTTAAGGCCATGCCAGCTACGTCAACTATATTCATGAAAAAATAAAAGATCTAGACTTAAGTTTTTTTTCTTTATCTTGGCTAAAAATTCTAAAACTAAACCTGGATTCACTTCCTTAAAAATATTTTCATAAGATTCAACTGAAAAGTAGTCCTTATAGAGTTCAAGACATCACAGTCTCATCAAAATATGCTCTGGTGATAAAGGACTCTGGCAAGAGGAGCATAAAGAAGGATCTTCACCCATTAACAAAAATGTATGGGCTATTCTGTAGTGGCCTTTTCGACAGCTTTGTCCCAGCAATTTACTAAATGAACATGTTTTTCCACCAACCACAGGATTGAATTTGTAAATCTGTAAAGTGAATTGGGGTGGATGACTGAAAACTTACTCAGATTTAAATATTTGTCCTGGTTCTCCGAAATGTACACAAGAAGCATGGGCGTCACTAGGCTTTTTTAGCGGGGCTACAGGCATTTAACTCCATAAACTGTACACAAATTCGCAATCACCTCAGAGTCAGTCCCCTTAAATTTCATATGAAAACGTCGGCAGACCCTCCCTGTCTTACAGTGCACTCTTCAGTCCACAGACTGAAGCAGCGCGAGCAGACTCAAACAGAAACAGAGGACACAAGGTGTGTGTTTATCGATAGATTGTTAGAATATCCGTATCTGTGCAGTTCTTTGTCATAAATACAGTTTTCAAAAGGTCACAAGGGAGCAATTGGTTTCCCATCTACTGTCAAATTTTCTCTGTTCACCGCTCATCACACCGCATCTGTTTCCTCCAGCGACAATCTAGCCCTTAACACATATGAACGCATACTTTAAATTACACTTATTTAAATATACTTAATCTAATTATACGTACTTTATACATACACTACTGTGCAAGTGTCTTAGGCAGTCTGTTAGATTGTGCTTTCAACAATCTCACTAGATTATTATTAAAATTAATGGAAAAATTAATGTTTGGAAATTTAAACTGATATCTCCTACTGACATTCTAAAGCAAAAGAGATAAATAACTATGGAGTTAAATCAGTAGCTAAACTCGAGAGGTTGAAGATATGAATGTGAGAACTTGTCATATTAATATTTGTATTTGTAAGTTAAAATTTACACACAGCTCTGATGTGAAAAGCTGAATCTTTCAATTTGCACACACAGACAATGATCAAAACACCCGTGTTTTGAATTGGAAGTTGTAGATTAATAGTTACAAATGTGTAGAATTACATTCACACAAAGAAAATGACATACACACGTTTACGACATATTTACTTTTGCACTTTACTTCAGTTTCGCTGCACAACGTCAATTCGGCACTTACAACCTTTCAGATCTGGAAGTACAAGTTCAAATGCTAGGCGCTCTGACTTTTGCTACTCTTTTGGCGGGATTCTGTTGCAAAACTCACTTGTGCACTTGTATATGCAGATGTGAGAGAGCAGAGCTGGGGGCGGGGCTTTGGTGCGAATGAAGACATTTTATTGTTCGATGCCCGGACCAATGAACAACGCCAATTGTTTTCACTGAATATCCTTAGATTTGACAGGATTTTAAGACACTACATTCATTTTGCCATTCAGGTATTATCTAGTAGACAAATAATGCAACATATTTTATATGTATATCCCACTGCATATTGCAGAGTAAACTCGCTGTACCAGAGCATGCTTTGATCTCACCGCCACGCGGTCACGTGGTTCATGGAGCTATCAATAGTACTAAACTAAACGTTTTGTCAATATGCTTGAAATGTATTAATTGGGACAGACAGCAGTTTCATTATATTTGCAGCGATTTCTAGTAATTTGTAACACACAAAGTGCATTGATTATGCATGGATAACTACGTTGACTCATGACTATGCCTTACAATAGCATTTTATACTGGAAAATGGAACAGCATTATGTTCTCACTCCTCCTTGGCAGTTAAATGTGACTAAACAATTAAGTGTAACTTTTAACCAATAAAATAACTGTACTACATGTTAACTCAGTCCTGTTTAGGTAATTTGAAGAGATCATGGTACTAAATAATATGCGCAATAATTATGATCCATGAATGACCATTTGAAATATAACATTTTCTAATATGGTTATTATTTATACTACAATAACTGTAGTATTTAGGTTTAAATTCCAGTGCAAAGAGGCACGCTTTAAATTAGAGGCATTTGGTGGCCAGAAAGATAATATTCATATGCAATTCCATTGCTTAAACACTAGATGGCCTTGTTGATGTTTAATAAATACATGTATTTAGCTCTACTAGTTGCTCAAAACAGTATTTCTGGTCATAAGTGCTCATTTTTTAGGTTTTGCTGTTTAATGTACATTTAGACATTACTAAACACTCGATTTTTATTAAAAAAATAATAATAATAATGTTGCATTTAAAAAGGTTCATTACTGACAAGCAAATTGGGAATTTAACCCAATGAAGAAGTTAAAATTATTTTTACAAAACAAAAATAATAAAAACAGCGTTATATTGCAACTCTGGTAGAGTGATATGCAGTGGGATATACATATAAAATATGTTGCATTATTTGTCTACTAGATAATACCTGAATGGCAAAATGAATGCAGTGTCTTAAAATCCTGTCAAATCTAAGGATATTCAGTGAAAACAATTGGCGTTGTTCATTGGTCCGGGCATCGAACAATAAAATGTCTTCATTCGCACCAAAGCCCCGCCCCCAGCTCTGCTCTCTCACATCTGCATATACAAGTGCACAAGTGAGTTTTGCAACAGAATACCGCAAAAAGAGTAGCAAAAGTCAGAGCGCTAGGATTTGAACTTGTACTTCCAGATCTGAGAGGTTGTAAGTGCCGACTTGACGTTGTGCAGCGAAACTGAAGTAAAGTGCAAAAGTAAATGTCGTAAAAATGTGTGTATGTCATTTTCTTTGTGTGAATTTCATTCTACACATTTGTGACTATTAATCTACAACTTCCAATTCAAAACACGAGTGTTTTGATCATTGTCTGTGTGTGCAAATTGAAAGATTCAACTTTTCACATCAGAGCTGTGAGTGTAAATTTTAACTTACAAATACAAATATTAATATGACAAGTTCTCACAATCAGATCTTCAACCTCTCGAGTTTTGCTACTGATTTACCTTTATAAATAACTGGCTTAAACCCTTTTTTGTGAGTGAAAATACTAATGTGCCTAAGACTGTACTTTACAAACGATGTTGTTGCTACTTTATAAAGAATGAGCATACAGTAATTCACAGAACTGATTAAAAGACAGTGACAGACAGCACTCATTTTAACTAAATATCACAGTGATGGACAGAGATACAGTAAAAACATTATGTGTGGTTTTGTATTAAATAATGACCCAAATTGTGTACATTTATTAGCCTTAGAGTAAGGGAAATGAGAGCATCCAAGGAGCGTGTGAATGCTATGTATTTATTTTAAATCTTTTTAAATGTTCTTTAATGTTATCCTTTTTAGGCTTTTATTTATTTATTTATTTTTATAGAAGTATTGGTTCAGGCACCGTTTAGGCACTGGTACAGTTTTAAAAGTATCGAAATGGCACCGGTATCATATCAAACCCAATCGATACCCAACCCTAGTTAAAAATGGTTCAATCAGGACCACTTCCGTCAAGTATATTTATGACAATTATAATTGTATACAGTTAGTGTTGGCGGTATGGTTATGTTCTGGGCAACACTCCGCACGCCTGTCCATGCAGCCATGCTTGGACAGAGCGGGGAGAGCAGCAAGACAAACCCCCCTGGGGTACAGAACAGAACCATTATAAGCATACATAATTCACAATTACATGAGTTGTAAAGAAAAATGTGATAGAGACTGCTTCCAGAAGAGACTGTAAGAAGGAACAAAGTTAGATCGGATTACAGGTTCAGTTGGTGGAGTTGGGGTTGGAGGAGGGAGTTAATTGCAAGCAGCGATACGATGGAAGAGAAGCTGAAGAATGGGAATTTAAATAGACCGCAGGTGATAGGTGTCAAGACTGGATTGGTACACGCCAGGAACAGCTGACTGTCAGCTGATGCAAGCGTGACTAACGTGGCCTGATTGAACTAACGCGATGCTCGATTTTGCAATAATCATTTAGATGCGTTTGAGTTTTTGTTTCTTGTTACTGTAGATACATTTTTTTTTTTTTTTTCCAAGGGGAACCCAATGATTCATGCTGGGCCTAAATCTAACTCTTGCACGCCCTTGCATAAGTTCAGCATATTTTCTATTATTCTGAAAAGAGAATGGAGAATGCCTGTACAGAAAAAAAGTAGTAAAAAAACAATAGCTTGACCATTTGCAATGCAACACAATAACCAGGAACTTCCTCTAATTATACGGGTCTTGTTTGGTTGAAGTAGTCAAGGTGACAGAGGGCAAAACAGGTAGACAACAGTGATTAATGCGAGAAGACATCAAGCGTTTAGGTAGGAGGCATCATTGCTTTAATCACTGACGCAAAAAAACCAAAACAAAACAAGGAGGTGAAGCATGTTCTAGATTGGTCAACAGAGATGAAAATTACCTTGGAAACTGTTATGGGCTTCTTGAAGTCTCGCCCTCCAGAAATTCTGAATCCCCAGGGGGACGGGCCAATCAGGTTCACTGTAAAAGGCATCATGTGACTACAGGCTGCTGCCCAATGCTCTCAGTGCTGTGGGAAGGAAAAAAAGGAGTGTGAGAAGAGGGGCAAAAAAGATGGAAACCCCCAAGGTGAAGAGAGCATCGGTCAAGTTTAATTTGACATCAAGCTGAAATGCCACAGATGTGTTTCATAGTTTCCAAATCTCAGAGCCACTGGCTGCTGTTGAAAGGTAAACTGCTTTCACCTGTTCTTCAGAAAACCTTTCATCCTATTCCACATAACTGCACCTCAAATCCACTGACACCCAGACACTGTAGCTATCTGGAATCATAGACAGGTGCCACATGACTGACAGTCCTGGAGTGTGTTTTAAAGCTGTAGCTCCCATAAGAAAAGCGAGAAACAACATCAGAGTCAGTTTGAGATTGTTAAAAAAACACCAGTTTAATATTTTGGTTAAAAGGGTTATATTTAATCTTATTATATTTAATTTAATCTACTTAATCTTAAAGGCGGGCGTACACGTTGCGAATAATAATAAAACTGCTCTCCCGCTCTCATAACTGCATATAAAATATTGATACGAGTTGTGACTGTTTCCTACACGTACAGGTTCTTTTTTAGCAACAGAAAACAGGGAAGTCCGATCACCCTTGTGTGTGTGTGTGTGTGTGTGTGTGTGTGTGTGTGTGTGTGTGTGTGTGTGTGTGTGTGTGTGTGTGTGTTCTTGTATATGGTTTATGGGGACACAAATATCTATAATGACATATTACAACATAAACATGGTATATGAGGACACTCATTTTTCCGTGATGGATAGAGGTAGTGTATGGGGATAGAATATACAGTTTGTACAGTATAGAAAACAGTTAAGTCTATGGAGAGTAGTGTTGTCACTAGTGTTGGGCGATATGGTCATTTTTCAAATCGTCATATCGTCAGCCCATGAGATCGACGATACACAATATTATTGAGCATGGGTGGAGCAAGAGAGAGACTCTTTGTTCTTGTCATAGCATAACTATTTGGTGTTTTAAACCGCGCAGGTGAGCGAGAGAGAGCCTATCGAGTCACCAATAATCAAAACGTCCGCATCTGCGCAGGGAAGTTATCAGTCTAAATGTTTTGCAAAATCAGTCAACGGTGAAAATCAATAGCAGATTTCATTTAAAGTCCAACAGTTAAACACTAAAATTGGGCATAAACGAACATTTAAATATAAAGTATTTAAAACAGGTAAGTTGATATATTTGTAGTAAAGTTGAATTGAACTGATGCATCCGGTCACTCCGGACCGCGCGCCTCATGACGAGTCTGACGCACCGTCACAGAAACAAGAGATGCATTCTAACATAACTGTGGCATTAAACTCAGTTAGTGAGGGCTCGTTTAATATATTGCACATACAGTATATAGGCCATTTAGATTACTTGTTAAAGTGCAATGAAATACATTATATCTGCAGACGATGTACGTCTGTTTGTGGATGGAGACTTTGTAACGGCCAAAACTATGTATTTTGCATGCATCACATTATAGTGCGGTGTGCATGAAAATAATAACAAGGCGGCAGATTGAACTTATTATCCATAGTGGTTCTCACGTAGTCCTTCTACGTTATCACCACATAGTGTGTTTTATAAGTTAAGTGATCAGTCTTTAAGAAAAGGACTACGTGAGAACCATGCACTATGGATGATAAATTCGCTCTGCCGCCTTGTTAATTATTTTGTCTTTACTTTATTAGTGACACCAAGAAAGAGTTCATCTTTCATGTATGAGAAGAGCGCATTGCCGTATACCAGCCTTTAAATGTGTGGGACACCAACTCGACGTTTTCTATCTCTTTCATTTCATGGATTTAACGAATTATCCGATTTAAAGCGTTACAACTTCACCAACTACATGCTGTAATCCTCCTGCGCGTGCGAGGTGTGTGTGTGAAATGCGGGCAGTGAAATACCTGGGCAGTTTAAAAGCCGAATTATAATAAGCAGCCTAATAAAAATAATAGTTATTATTATTATTATCTAATACAATAATAGGAAAATAAGCCTAATATCGTCTTGATTATCAACAGAGAATTCTACTTATGTCGATATCTCTGACGATCGTCGATACACGATACTATCGTCTATCGGCACAACCCTAGTTATCACGATACTAAAATTATCACTTCGATACCGATACCTAGTAAAGAATTGCGATTTCGATACTTTTTCAATACTTTTCCTGAAAGGGGAAAATTCACTCTCAAATATCATTGCTATGCTTTATTTTAAAACCGGGACAACATTCTAATCATATAACACACTAATAAATGAACATATGAACAGCATATATGTTAAACATTTGAACAAAATATGAAATATCAAAATATAAAAAATAAATTAGAGCAATGACATTCAAGGTAAAGAAAGAATAAATTTAGCAGCATTATCTCAGTTATCATAAAAAACATAAGAGTAATAAATTTATCTTGATTCTGAACTCTGAATAAAAATATGAACAGCGATTATATTAAACAATGTTTCTGAACTCAGAAGATTAAATGTTAAAAGATAAATAATATCAATTTAAGCAATGGCATTCAAGTAAAAAAAAAAAAAAAAGCAAATAAAATTTAGCAGCAATATCTCAGATATTGTAACTTCTGTCAGTTGTGCAACCTTTTCTTTCAGAGGAGAAAACTCAGCCAGTGAGCTTTATTGAGCATCATCTTTAGTGAGCGTCATCAGTATCACTTAGCCTAGTGATGCGTGGGTCCGGTTTTTTTCCAACCCGCGGGTCCCGCTTTTATGAAATGATTTGGCCCGCCCCAGCCCGCAAATAAAGTAAAATTTCTTTACCCACCCCGACCCGCGCATCGGGGACATCATGGAAGATACGTTGCTACTTACACCTTCGTATTGTAACCTTATCAAAGAAAATATATATTCCAAATATTTAATATAGGCTATATGAAATTGCCCTAGTGATCGTTCGTCCGTGACCGAATCGTTCTCGTTCAGGTAACCCACTGACTTGTATTTCTCGTTCACTAAAGTTCCTCCCTCCACAACAGCGCGCGAGCTCGGCGCTATTAGCAGCGCATGCGCAGCTCGTGAACAGCTCTGTGAACTGTTTCATCCTGTCAAAGAGTTACTCAAGATGTGACGGAGCATGTGATTTGTTGAATGTAGTGAACGAATCCACCCCTCACTGAATGAGATCGAGAGATCTTCTCATTCGTTTATGAGTTGAATGAACTGACACATCTCGTTCATGAATGAAATGAATGAGTATACAGGGTCAGTGAGCCAAGCATGTAAATCTCGATCAGCAATCAGCAGATACAAAGCGCAGTTATAGGTGCTGTGCAGAAACACTCGTTTTCATATTTAGTATACAGAACATAACTCCACGTTTATTCTCCGATTAATGTGAATATTATATATGAACAGTCTGACCAAACAATTAAAATGTTAACGAGATAGTAATGTTTGTGGTCAAACTTTAAGTTGGCTTGAAAAAGCCTGGCCAGAAAGTTTGAAAAATTTAGAAAGTTTAAAAAGTTAAAAAAGTTAAAATATTTAAAAGTTTGAAAAGTTAAGAAGTTTAAAAAAGAAAGTGATTAACATATTGCTAGCATTAAAAGAAAGTGACTACCATGTCATTAACATGATTAGCAAAGTTGCTAGCATGTTTGTAGCATGATTAGCAAGTGACTAGCATGTCTCTAGCATGATTAGCAAGTTGTTAGCATGTTGCTAGCATTTTCCTAGCATGATTAGCATGTTGCTCGCATGTTTCTATCATGATTAGCATGTGACTAGCATGTCTCTAGCATGATTAGCATGCCGCTAGCATGTCTCTAGCATGATTAGCATGCCGCTAGCATGTCTCTAGCATGATTAGCATGCCGCTAGCATGTCTCTAGCATGATTAGCATGCCGCTAGCATGTCTCTAGCATGATTAGCATGTTGCTAGCATGTTTCTGGTATGTTGCTAGCATGTTTCTAGCATGATTAGCATGTTGCTCGTACGTTGTTAACATGTTTATAGCATGATTATCATGCGACTAGCATGCTGGCATGATTAGCATGTTGTTAGCATGTTTCTAGCATGATTAGCAAGTTTTGCTAGTTTGTGATTGGTCAACTTCAGATAGAACAAAACGGCTCGTTCAACCGCACACATCACAAATTCAAACCGATAGCTCACAAACTTTTTAGACATGTTTAAAAATGATCGGGAGGTCGAGAAGTGATGGCAAGGCACTCTGCTCGGCTCATAATTCCTCGCACATGATACGAGCCGCGACCATACTAGCATACACGGTTTAAAAAAAAAAAAACGCATGCAAAATTGTACAACAGCAAAAATCGTGTATGCACCGTGTATGTCCGCCTTTAAGGTGGCCAAATAAAAGTGAATTAAATCATTACAACATTCACAATGCTGGTACTTTAATAGCAAAAACAAACAAAAAAACACTCCCTGAGATAAGGGAACAAGTGTTGCATTACACTTATGGGAAACTTCTGTTTACTTCGATCGTAAAGCCTGATTTGTACACATTCGTGAAGCTGGGTGAAGCAATGTGCTTCAACCCAACAAAACGGTGGAACCAGCTCTGAGTCAGCTCTGAGCACTATTCATCAGAATCTTTCAACTGATAGTAACAGTCATCTACTCACGTGCAGCCTTATACCAATAAGTAATACCAGCCACCAAGTCCACAATCATTTCTCTTTTGCTCACTCTGTCATTGTAAATGAATAAAAGCTTTAAAAAAAATTTAAATATAAATACAAGTTAAGTTTGAGTCTATCTGTGAAATAATGTTCCTAAAATCTACTTAAAGAAAACTGGGGAAGAAATTTACTAGAAATAGCTCAAAACAACTTTAAATTCTTTGAATTCACACACACGTTTGTATCATTCCAAACATGCATTACTTCCTGGAACATAAAAGGATAAATTATATGCACAGCTAAGACTGTGATGGTCGCTCTTTAACATGTAATAAGATGGAGACTGAAAATGTCATGCATCAAAAAGGATGCAAAAACCCCATAAGTTTAATAAAACTGAACCACATGACTTGTGTGTTATGTTCCAAGCCTTCCGAAATCATGCTATATAGCTTACTTAGCCTATAGCTTTGTGGATAAAGACAATATTTTGATGACTTCAGAAGACTTTTTGAAGCTGAAAAGCTCCAGTCACCATTCATTGTAATTGCATGGAAAAGAGGAACTGAAACATTATTCAACTGGGGATGCAAATGAGCAGCAACACTATGACTATCAGTGGGAGTGCAGACCGTGATCTGCTGCCTGATACAGTAGGATATGTGGGTGCAAATGTGGCTTAAATGTATCTTTATCCCTTTAAGCACTAGCTTGCAGCAGCCTTGTAAAAGATCTCACCAAGGTGATGATGAACTACTTGATGAACTGGCAGCTAAACATGCCTGGACTCTCTGATGGAAAGCTTCAAAAATGAACACTTTTTGCTGTCAGCATAAAGTGACGTATGAAAATGCCTTTGATGTCAGTCAGCACATGATCTATGATGTTTTATAGCTACTGTAAATATCTCAGATTGGAAAAACACTGTAAAACTACTGTTCTGAGGTGTGGATAGTTTATTTTCCCTCCGATACTGAAATTAGGTTTCCAGCCTTTATCTCTCCCTGTCGGTCTGCTTGCCTACCCTGATTTGACCTTGGATAGTTTCAATATTCTTACGCAACAATGACAAAAATAAAGTCAATGTATACATCTAATCAAAATAATTCAGTCATTCAAGAGACAATCCACCATACTCTTATATTATCAGAACTATTTTCAGTCATACACTACAAAAAAAAAAAAAAGGTATTTATGTTGTACATTAGGGAAGTATGACAAGTCATTTAATTCCATGGTAATTTTTAGCTGGAAATTTTAAACCGACAAATTCCCATTTTTTACAATTTAATTCAGGGAATTAAATCAGTGATGAATGATTTATTGATACAATATTGATTATGGCCTTATGGTCATTTATTGGTATAATTCTATACTGAATATTTAATTATTAATGCTTATTTCTTAATTTTACATTTAGACTATATTTGCCGTCTAATGCTAACCTAAAATTAACAGTAAACACTTTAATAACTCTGTAAATATTATATTTGCTAAAAGGTTACTTTTACATTATACACAAAATAATATTATGCCTAATTTGACTTGTAAACTAATTTTAATAACCACTTGCACATTGTTATATATTTTGTACAGTTGTGCACCTACGTTATCCCAAAAGTTCCCAAGGGTTTTAGAAATTCCCGTTTTAAATAATGGCTCATCCCAGTTCATTATCACCTATCAATCATGTAATATCTGCGCTGTTGGTTTCCACTTGTAGATACTATGGCAGCACACATGGACAAAAATTTTACTGTAGTTAAACAACATCCATTACGGCTCTGGAATAAAATGAAAATGAAAAAATAAAATGCAGTGCTGACTGCAGCATTAAATTTAGATCTGCTCAATGTTGCACTATGAATCTTTTTCTGCGTTTTTACAGTGTTACACGTTATAACCAATCACACACACAAGTCTGTTGAGTTTGTGAAAGCAGCAGCCAATCAGAGGCGTTTAAATGAGTCATCGATGAAACACCGGAGTTTTGTTCGGTGTGCGCACTCGCTGTGTGTATTCTCTCATCATAAACAATAAAGTGCAGATGAAAGTATGATGCAAGTAAGAGATTCATTCACCAAACAGTGTATAGACAGTGTATTTACAGATTTTTTTGAAGAGTGCTTAAACTTGCGCTAGACTGAGAATTTAATATCAGCAATGAAAACATCTGATCAGCCACAATAAAATTCTTACTTCGTCACTATGTAGAAAAATATAACTTTCTAAAACATTTCAACTACACCTCTGTTTCTTTCTTACTCACTCTCACATGTAAAGCATCCAGGACTAATAATAGCATAAATCTACTGAAATACAAACATTTTACTATGATCTCTTCCATTCACAGCATATAGTGTCATACAACCCAGACTTATTGCACATCTACAGTATACCAACTGTGTTTTGAAAAGACCGCATGGCTCATACAGCCCTGATAATGATGTAATTAAAGAAAGAATTTAGAGAATCTAGACATGTAAACACTGTAGATAGGTCAGTGTCTGTGTCACGCTGTCCTGAATTTAATATCAACAGGAGAAAGTGTGTGAAAGCCTGATATTGGCTCCATACACGGGACAAACAAACCCGCACACCCGTTTGTCTCCTCTACCCAGCGTGACCCAGTTGAGGCTACGGATGTCACTGCATTCTTGGAGAGTTTGGTCCTAGGGAATGCAAATCTACCCCATCATTAGCTCTCCAGGCAATTAGCAGCCTTAACGATGTCTCCGTTCGGGAGGATCTCTCTTAATTACAGTGGGCTCTAGAGACTAAAGTCATTGAGTTTTATGTAATCACAGAGGAGGCGGCAGCCACATTTCCCTCCCCTCAGAACCTCAATTAATCCAACATGCTAGTGAGGAGTCCTGGCTGCTTTTATTAGCATCGGCTGAACACAACAGAACATTTCTAGATTCACAAAGAATCACTGAACTTTTGTGCTCTGATTGTAGAGGAGAAATTCTGCTGAATTGATTTAAATATAGTAATTAAGCAGTAAGAAAAGGGAGTCGATACCGTTCCATATTTTACTTGATAAAACCAAATCCATTAGGTGCCCCCCTGCTGCAACACATGGCCCCTGACAATGGGATATCATAGCCATTACTGTTGTGTGTTTTAGGACAGTTTGAACACTGTATTGACTAATCAGATTCCCAAACAAAAACTACTGATTCCAGTCATGCGTTAAATAAAGCTTATCACAATACACTTTTGGTATTTTCTATAACTATTCAACAAATGATCAAATAAGAAATTTGTACTTTTTAAAAAAAAACATCGGTGAATATTTATTAGTTTATTAGTAAACATTACCAAGCCTTATTCTCATGTCTAGCTATTTGATTATACTAATGATCCGTTAAGCATCATATAATTAAATATGAATCATTTATTAATGTTATTATAAAGTGTTACCCACGTATTTTAATTTCTTAACAGGAAAGGATTTTAGCACTTGTCTAATCCACAAACGATCAAGAGTTTGGACCTGGTTTTGAACCTTTTTCAGTGAATTTTTTTTATAATTAAGGGAAGGAAAGGCAGGGAGGGTAGCTCTGCAAGATAAAAATAGACATTGTTTGGCTGACTGGGAAAGTGAAAGTATTTGCATCTCAAAAATAAAAGGAAGGTTTAGGGGTCCATATTGACATTTGTTGGCGTTTGCCAAAAGACCATTAGCTTGAGTTCCTTTTTCTTCAGCAAGAGGAAACTAAAGGAGATGGCAGAACGGAAAACTGGCAAACTGATGAACTGGTTATACGCATTTAGATATATAGTAGCTGTGCTAACTGCATAGAAACATTGGATAAATTGATCCTCTTGCTGTCCTTATTAACAAAGTGAAAGAAAACTGTCTGCTCGGCACAAATGTTTCCTAACACCACGGCTGACCTGCAGCTGTTAACTTTTTGTTCCTGTCAGCATCAGTCCATGACAGCTCACAGGTTAGGGCTGACAGGGACTAGTTTTACTGGTTCAAACTGACCAACTTTCCCTCACCTTGCATTTTTTCAGACAACTCACAGTTATAGCATTCTACCTCAGAAATGTAAAAATGGCATGTAAACTATTTCATGAACTAGTTTCTGATGAAAAGCCAGTAATCCAGGATCTGAATGGAATGAGCGGTGTTGATGTGAATGAGTCACGGCTTTAGAAAAGTGTTGTATCATTGAT
The DNA here is from genome assembly GCF_963082965.1 of Carassius carassius. Classification (NCBI taxonomy): domain Eukaryota; kingdom Metazoa; phylum Chordata; class Actinopteri; order Cypriniformes; family Cyprinidae; genus Carassius; species Carassius carassius. The sequence goes on along the minus strand of NC_081788.1, from coordinate 9,235,093 downwards.
GCACTGAAATACATTCTAGACTACAGAATTAAAATGAAAACTGAAACTAGAGCTGCATGATTCTGAATAAATTGAGTATTATGATTTATTTTCCTCAGTTTAAAACTCACGATTCTAAAAAAACGAAGTTATTCAGACAAAACCTGAACACTAGTCTATACTAAATGCAATTTACAAAAGTTTCTGAATAAATTGATTCAGTTAATGCAAAAAGTCAATAAAAATATGTAGATATGTATGGAAATATGTAAACAAAGTTCAAATTTATATGAAAAGATTTAGCTTTCACCATTTTAAGGTAGTATGTTAGACCTACTTCAAGAATATTTGTAACAATGGTGAGAACTAGAAATGAATGTCTTTTCAAAGTCTATGTTTCTGTTTTTAGATCGGTTTCTGCTTATATTTTCAACCCATTTTGTCTTTCATAGTACAGTTTAATGGCATTTTGACTTAAATTGCAATACTTGTAATTTTAGTGCATCCCAAATCAAAATCAACGCAACAATAAAGCAATGCCTCTAGGTCTGTACTGTGAGCTACATCATGAGGAAGATGACCTTTTACACTCACATACCCAAAATATTCTGGGCAGGAACTGGCCATTTGCGTAGTTACAGCAGTTTCACGTCCAAGTGAATGGGTGTTGGTGTCGGTGAAAGAGAGAATGCATAAAGCTGCCTTTTTTGTATGGTACATTGGCACTCAGTTTAAACTTGAGAAGGTCAAAGGATTTCTGAGCCAGTGAAGCCTGACATGCCAAACATAATATTTTAGCACCTATCACTACAAAGGGGAGATTGAAACAGTACAAACTCACTAAACCCGTCAAGAAGTCTTAGTCTACTTATTTTAAAAAATTAAACCTATTTTAGTACTAATAATATGTTTTAGCATCTTGAATTTTGAATTTCACATCCAGAATAATTAAGGCTGCAGAAGTTATACAGGATGGAGTAATCTAAGAAATCCTAATTGGAATACTGTATTGAATCAGTTAATTGATTAAAATCCAACAGTGTAATGAATAAAACAATCATTTAAATTTGAATCAAATTGTGTACTGAATCCTTTCAAGTTTTGCAAAATTGCTTGAATTGAATCCCAGTGTACCACGAATCAAACCATCATCAAGTAAAACGTTTTTTGTACTGCACCTTTCACAATACACATTGTGAAAAAGCAACTTTACAGGAAAAATCACAATGTTTGTGATTTTCACAGCGTACCATTGCATTTAGCAAATTAGAGCTAGGCAAATAAAGTTTACTTTATTTTGTGATGATATAAAACAAGCAAGAGAGAGAGAGCTGGGTAGATTACTTGAAAATTGTAATGCCTTTCATAGACATTGAAACATAGTTAAGTAATCTACTGAGTGATAATTCAGATAAAAATGTGTGTGTTCATCAGTAGTTGATGCAATGCTGAAACACATTTTGTAAATTCAGTGGATCCTTCTATGTGCAGATATATTAAAGATCCGCTGATAGATGAGGCTTTCAAACACTCCCACTTCAGGTGTGTATTGGTGAGATCGCTTGTGAAGAGCATGAAGAAATGATCATTGTAGCCAATCACAGTCATATCTGTTGAGCGCGTGAACACAATGGCTGGCCAATCAGTGGTGTTTAAGAATCCGCTCAACAGTGCCCAAATTTTGGCGGGGAATTTACTTTCAACTTTTTAAAATTATAGTACTGACTGGTATTGCGGTCGGTACTTTTGACAAAACTTTTTTTTTTTTTTTTTGCATTGCGTTGCGTTCCATAACTGAGAAAACCAGATGCAAAATGCTGCTCATTTTGCATAACTGTCATGAAAATAATGCAGAAAATAATTCTGCTTCCTTCAGAGTAAAAACTGTGACCAGACAGTAAGATCAGCCAGGAAGCTCTCTGACTGAAATAGCATGCAAATGAGGACACTGAAACTGAAATGAACCCTAGATATTCACTACAAGCATCACATCCAGTACTTTGAGAAATGTCAGGACGACTGGTTGTGCAGTAATCACTGCTCCTGCAACCACTCAAACTTCTCCATGGCATATAGAAATCAGAAAGCATTCCAATTTCAAACTGAAGGATTGTCTCCCACTTTGCAAAAAGTGTTTCTCACATCATGTTATTATCAAAAACCTCTCTAATATCAAGACACAGTATGATCATCCTGTTTAAACAAACCGGTTAAGTTAGTGTTGAGTTGAGTTTAGCCAAAGCAAATGTGTATTGTGCGCAATTTTACCCTGAGGTTAGTCAAGAATAATTGTGAAACCTTTAATAAGGTTGAATAATTATTTTATTTCCACATAGAAAACACCTTGAATGACTCATCATGTACTAAAAAGTTATTCTCTAAAGGTAATGGGAGAAGACGCCAATTCCAGTATTCAGACCTGTGGGATAGTTATTAATTCAGAAGCAGTTATAAAACAGCTTTGAATGAAGCAAATGTATTCAGTGGGTGTTTGTGTGCCTGTGCAACGCTATATTCCCAAAATTTGCCATCATTTGAAAGGCATTGTTTTTTTGCATTGCATCTAAACAAAACTGGTGGAAGATGTGAATGAAGATTTCTACATGACATGATCAAAACTGTAGATGTGGCTGGAATATTAGCATATTGTACACTCACGCACACACACACACACACACACACACACTTCGTCGTCGTCACACAGCCCTAAAAAAGCCAGGATTTTTCCACAGCTCAGTCTTCCTGAAATACAGAGGAATCAGATATTACCCACACACACACATTCATTTCACCCATGTTCACACTTGACTTACTTTTATTCCATTTTTATTTTAGCATTTTGGCTTTCAAATGAATTCCAACCGCTCTAATAATAAATAAATATACTTAAACATCTCAGATGTGGACAGTTTCTTAATCTAGTAATACTGAAAATATTGACAAGAATAATAAAAAAAAATAATAATAATTTTAACTTGAAGCCTTTAATGAGTGGTCTACAATTTAATGAATATTATAGGGTACATCGAATGCCCAAACATTCCTCAAAGGTTGAGTAAAACAACTTTTTACCTCATCAAAAACAACTAAACACAGTGAGTCATTTCGGTGCATGTGTCTTTAAATAATAATGAGCTACTGCTCACCCCGCCCCTCTCATCTGTTTTTTTCTATACTCATAATGATGCAAGACGTCAGGGGCACTGAGGCATTATGGGCAGTTCACCGTATTAATAAAAATGTTTTAGTTTGTACAAAAAAAAAAGTTTTTTCTAGAAGTTAAAAGAAGTCCTGTTCGTGTTCGGAGACTATTCCGGTGGATCTCTTGGGAAAAATGTATTCCATCTTTTGGACTCATCATTATACAACGCAATGTTTTAATGATGCCATCACGAAGCTCGCCGCTTGAGGACACCACAGACATTTATGAAAAACTTTTTAACGTCAGATTTCAGTTTTCCGCAAACAGCGCATATTTTGTCTTTTCTCGCAGCTATTTTATTAATCATACAACGGCTTTACGTTTTTGGATAGTTGCTTCAACTAAGAAACGTCATAACACACAGGTAAGAACTCCGTAGTTGTATTGCAAATTAGTAGCAGCTAACTCATTTAGGAACAATCATGATTTTGTACCAAAAAAAAAAAAAAAAAAAAAAAAAATACAGTCAAACCCCTACATTATTAAAATCGCTACATATAATTGTTTAGAAGGTCATAGTGTGCGTTATTTGTTTTCCCTTTAACTTCCTTTAGCTTTTTTCATGTTTGGGAGGTCGGATTATACAAATTATGAAATATTTGATATCCCAATTTTGCATATCGTCCAGACAACAATTTGGATATTATCGTCTAAACGATATATCGCCCACCCCTAGTAAGGAAGATAAAAAATTGGTATCAAAAACTGTGAAATGGTTCAAAAGGAGTATCAGATGCTTTTATCTAAATCTATCCAACTTTAGGTGCGCCGCATTTCAGTTCATGACCTTGGCACTGCTAATGTCTTCAACTGTCTTCGCCACAAATAATTTAACCAGGGTGTGTTTGGAGTTTAAATAACGCTACAGATTTGATAGAGTATCAAGTATTACAATCAAAAGGATTCAAAGTATGAGCCGACAGTCATAAATCACAACACTGAGCCTACAGTGTTGCTGCACACGCCATGCCTACAGAACATACTAAGCTTTTTCTCCCATGATCCACTCCCATGTGTGATCTTAACAGTGTCACACCTGCCCAACACACACCCAGTCCGTACAGCAACACAACACCTCCCCATTCTGGTTAACACACGCCAGAATAAAACATTCCTCACATTCAATGACAGTGAGTCAACATTGATACCTTCCATCCCATTACTGATGAAGAAACATCAAACAACACCTCACGATGAGAAGAAAAGTACGCAAAAGATACTGGGTGGAGACAAACAATACAAGACATGAGCTCAGTCTGAATAATGGACAGCTAGTTGTTAGAAAATTTCACTGAATGAATCAATACAATTCTGCATTCCAGTGGCGGCTAATTACCATCAGTTTTCAATATTATATGGTATTTATAGCTTTATGATGGGAGTTATGTGAAGCAGCTCAACATCTCAACATGTTATGTATGATATGTTTGGCTGTCATAGAAACAGAACAAGATATTACAATCGTGACTCAAGAGCAGGAGGTATTCACAAGCTCTGCGTTCTGACAAGTATGATACATTCTTACCCACGGGCCACAAAAAGCTTGGAAAAAACTAAATGGAAAACTATAAGTTAATAGGCTCATATGGTGGTCCTCTAGTTTACAAGTCATAGAATAATGCAGGACTGTCACGATAGCAACACTTCAGCAGTTCATACCAATGCTAGTAATGTCATTAAAGTGTTTTCAGAAATGTGAGTAAACAGCATTAAGTTTAAAATTTCATTTGATTTACATATAGTTCATTTGCTTTAAGTTAAACTGAATGTGACATTTAAATCAAATTATAGATTAAATTATACTAAAAGTTAAACATTTTTAAATAAAACCAAATTAAATCAAATTAAAAGTTAAAATATAAATCCAATTAATTGATATTAAATTCATTAAACAATTAAAAGTTCAATTTAATGCTAAATCCAAATAAAGATTAAATACAACTAAAGTTTGAATTTAAATCAAATTAAAAGTTAAGTCAAATTAAAGATTCATTATATTACATGAAAAGGTATCAAATCAAATTAAGTTAAAATATAAATCAATTTATATTTAATTAAATTACATTAAGTTCAATTTAATGCTAAATCCAAATAAAAATGTATTACAATTAAAGATTACATTTAAATCAAATTAAAACATTAAATTAAATTCAAAGTTAAGTCAAATGAAAGATTATATTACATTGAAAGTTCAATTCAAAATTACATTTAAATGCAACATAAAATGTTTAATTTGATTTAAATCAAGTTAAAACAGTCAATTTCAATTAAAATAAATGACATTAAAAGTTACATTTGAATCAAATTGTAATTTAAAGTTTAATACGTAGGGTTATGAACCCAAACCTCTTCAAAAGTAACAGTGACAAGCTCACCACAACAGAGATGAAGTCTCAGTCCAGAGCCAGTGTGCAGGCTTCTCCTTTGAGCTTTCCAGACACAGTCACAGAAACAGTGCACTTATCTGTATTTCCAGGCACAGCCACGAACTCAGAACTGACTCAATAGCAACGAGAAGCAGTGGTTAAAATCTGCCGTGACTTTTTGCAAAGGAAGTGGTTAGAGAAGACCCAGTTTTTGGTCAGAAGTATGGCTGCAATCGAGCATAAGTTTTAGGCCTCAATTTCAACAGAAAACATGGGGTAGATTTTGCCCTGAACAGAGAAACTGTGGTGCAGACAGACATACGCCATCATTACGACTACCATATTATCCTGTTCACTGACTTAAAATAAGAACGCAGACAGCCTTTAACTGCTACAAAACAGAGAGACAGCATACAGGAAATGTGGTAAGAGACAGAAATCCAACAATGAGATGAACAAACAACTGAAAGTACTAGAAATGAGAAACAACCACTCTCCATCATCCTCAATGAGAGGGTGCATCTTTTTGCACAGAGTGACAGTCACTATGTGATGCCCTTATACCTTATAAGGAGATGGTTTGTGCATTTATTATGTTAATAACCCACATTATGATGCAGTCACATTAAACTTCACAGTTAAGTAAAAAAAAATGAGCTTGTGCAAAGCTTGTGCAAAGAAGTGTTTCGCCTTCGGAAGATCAAGTTTAATGCACTTAATGCAACTTGCCAATTCATACAGAAAGGTGACGTTTAGTCGGTGAGAACATAAACATCAAACATTTACTTGATAAACCGGTTTGTTCAAAGAGAAAGTAGATGGAGTAGATGGCATATTTTCACATTCATAATTATTTGTGATTGATCTAAAAATATAAGTCCTACAGCATGACATCATATCCAGCTGCCAAATTATTTGCACGCTTCATGCGTATTGTGAACACACTTTTGTATAAAATGGATTATTGTTGTCACGATACCAAAATTATCCTTTCGATACCGATACCTAGTCAAGAATTGCGATTTCGATACTTTTTCGATACTTTTCCTGAAGGGGGAAAATACACTCAAATATCATTGCTATGCTTTATTTTAAAACTGGGACAACATTCTAATCATATAACACACTAATAAATGAACATATGAACAGCATATATGTTAAACATTTGAACAAAATATGAAATATCAAAATATAAAAAATAAATTGGAGCAATGAAATTCAAGGTAAAGAAAGAATACATTTAGCAGCATTATCTCAGTTATCATAAGAAACAAGAGTAATAAATTTATCTTGATTCTGAACTTTGAATAAAAATATGAACAGCGATTATATTAAACAATGTTTCTGAACTCAGAAGATTAAATGTCAAAAGATAAATAATATCAATTTAAGCAATGGTATTCAAGTAAAAAAAAAAGCAAATAAAATTTAGCAGCAATATCGCAGATCTGTCAGTTGTGCAACCTTTTCTTTCAGAGGAGAAAACTCAGCCAGTGAACTTTAATGAGCCTCATCTTTATTGAGCGTCATCTTTTTCTACCAGTTGTGGACCGGCGGACACAGTATCACTTGTGCTCGCATATGCAGCCTAGTGATGCACGGGTCGGGTTTTTTTCCAACCCGCGGGTCCCGCTTTTATGAAATTATTTGTCCCGCCCCAGCCTACAAATAATGTAAAATTTCTTTACCCACTGTTTCATCCTGTCAAAGAGTTACTCAAGATGTGACGGAGCATGTGATTTGTTGAATGTAGTGAACGAATCCACCCTTCACTGAACGAGATCGAGAGATCAGGGTCAGTGAGCCAAGCATGTAAATCTCGATCAGCAATCAGCAGATACAAAGCGCAGTTATAGGTGCTGTGCAGAAACGCTCGTTTTCATATTTAGTATACAGAACATAACTCCACGTTTAATCCCCGATTAATGTGAATATTATATATGAACTGTCTGACCAAAGAATTCAAATGTTAATTATGCAAGAAAACCTCGTGCCTTGTTCATCTGAACAACTTATTTAAACTATTTAATGCGATTATGCACACATTTTAGTAAAGCCAAATCAGTTTAGTAAAGCCACTAATGCAGCCATCTGCTGTAGTGCTTTTTTGTCGCTTGCGTGAGGAGAAAAAACACAGCCGTCCATATGGAGGCACTGGAAGCGTGCATTGCACACACCAACATGAAATACTTATTTTACAAATCTGGAAAGCAGTCATTCTTTGATCAATGGTCAACGTCAATCGTGACATTTTTAATTTCCGAGAATCGCGATACTTTTGAAGTATCGGTGCACCGTGCAACACTAAAATGGATTATTGACCTTCTGAACCAAAACAAATGCGTGTCTGTGCACCGCCGGTGGATACTTCTGCCTTAGAACCTCTTCTGCAGATAAAAGAAAATATGTGCACACAATTATGAATTGAAAGAGACAGTCAGTCTCTTTCATCATCAACAGCTGACAACAGATCATATCAGAGCAAGCAATTTCCTGTGTATCGGAGCATGTTGTGCAAATTCTTGCTAAAACAAAAAGATTAGAAACTTTGCATATGCTGAAAGCATACAAAAACTGTGGTTTAAGAAAAAAAATATGTTCAGCTTGGTGCCCACTATGAAGTAACCATCAGAATATAGAACGGTATGGAATAGCTGCTTTGTATGGGATGTTATTTTGTGGTCCAGATGAACATTTATGATCAAACCATAGCTGCAGCTGACAGGGTTTTAGTGCAGAGACATGTGCAATTATAAGACATGTTTGTGGATGTTATGTCTTCCACGGCCTATTAGCACTCTGGGTATATCTGAACAGAGAGAAAGAAAGCTTCATTCTCAGGGAGGAGTCTCAGGGGATGTTTACAAGACAGTTTTTAACTCAAAAAGCTAAACTTCTAATGCGTTTTGGGGCCCTAAAAACACAAACTTTTGAAATTGGGTTTTAAAGTGCAAGTTTTTGAAAACAATACCGTTATTAGGGATGCAACAATACAACTTTTTCAGAACCGATACCGAAAATTCTGAGTATCTGCCGATACCGATGCAGTTTTCTTTTTGAATCAATGTAGAATTTTGATACTTCCCTATACTTCTTTCTATACTTCTCTGTGTTGATCACCACTCTTTTGTGTGTAAAACACAATCTACCACATATGAACAACTTTATTTTAATGAAAAATAACAAATGAAAAAATATATAAATAATAATCTATGACAAATACTATTATAAACTAGGTTAGTGGATAATTCAGCAGCAAAAGATACTCTAGATTCTAGAAAAATTACGGGTGCACAATAATTTTATAAAATCTAGTGAAATATTTTTTACTAATAAAAGTGAATCAGTCTAAAATCTGGTAAAATGTTACACACTGTTCTTTGTTTTGTTGTAAAATACATTCATGAAAAAACATAGAAATGTAAAAGACTATGCTGCTATTTTTATATTAATTTCGCTATACTGAACAATAATATTTTAGAATTATTCTCATATTTCTAATTGTTAGTTTGAATGAGCTTGTTTTTTTATATATTTTCAGTTTTCATTTTCATTATGTGCTTTTGTTATTTTTAGTAATTTTTCAGAAAAATTTTTTATTTGTTTCCAGTTAGTCATTTTAGTGCTTTAACAAACCTATTTCAATTATTTGCCAGGGCAAAATTTTTAATAATCATAAGGTTTACTCTAATTATTATTATCATCATCATCATTTAGTTTTTTTTTTCCATTTAATTATATCAGCTTTATTTAAATTAAGAAACAAATCTTTAGTTATCTAATAGTTTCGTTTACGATAACCCTGTAACTGACATGAATGTGTTTATACTTGCTCATTCACAATACTGTTTACAGTGCCAGTAAATGTTATAACAAACAAAAAAAGCGTAACAAAAATTAAAGATGAATGAGAAGAATGTGTGTTTTGGAGTGATGGACGTAAAGCGGAGTAATAGTGAGGGGGATGAGATGGGAAGGATGAGAAGAATTGCACAGGTGGAGACAATAGAGAAGTATAAAAGCTCTCTCAATGGGTTTGGTCAATGCATAGACACGTGAGGACAGAAACATCAATTCAAAAGTACTGCTCAGTCATTCACATTCAGTGCCCAGCCTCGAAACTGCAGTCTCCTCACTTCAGACCTGCAGAGAGCTGTGCTACAGCAACAATAAAGGAGCAACTGGTAGAAACTGGGCATTTTTTTAACTAACTTCTGATAAGTCAGACATTTACTCATTTCGGAGTCTGGCCATGTGGGTCTGGACAGTGTTGACGCCTTAATCTGTAACTTTTCACATTATTCTGCATAACTGAATCCAAAACATTCCAGTCCGTCCCGGGGCAAAAAACCCCAACTTGCAAGCAATAAAATCCATTGCATACCCTAAAAATTTCAAAAACAACTGAGTACTGTACATGCACTTATGAATCCCAGTCTATTTAAAGGCTACTATCAAGCAGAAATATGCATGTTAAAACTAAATGAGCTTCCCTACCTAGACAACATTTTTGAGCATCATAAGCACACAGAGTCAAGTGTTTCCAGTTACTTAATCTCTTAATAATGTACATTACACTAATGTATTCTGGTCTCTCATCTGTTCAATTCTGATTTCATTCCAATGTAAAAAATAAGTAAGTTTTATATGGAGTAGCATCAGACTATTTTCTAAACATATGTTTGAAGTGTAAAGGTGTCCCAAGGTTTTCCCCTCTCCATTAAGACCTTCACCTCCATTAACATGTTTAAACTTCTGGTGCTCTTTGGTCTTTGGTCATTTTTTTTTTTAATACTTAAGCAGAATGGTATGAAACTTGGTAAAGGTTTTGCCATGTGCTAGGTGAAAAAAGATCTTGGTTCAAAAAGGTTAAAATACATTTCTTCTAGTTAACGTTCCCTAATGTACAGTGGTTTGGTTCACTTCGTCTTGCTTAAAATGTGCTTCAAGTGGACTTTGAGTGATGTTGGACTAGAGGCTCCTCTGAATTGAGCTGCAGGGTTACAGCAGATGACACATTAGATCATTTCCATCACTTAAACACGCTGAAACAGTCATTTGTTCTCTCATTTCTGCGTGGGGCAGTCACCCGGAGTCAGGCTTTTCAGTGAAGATCCAGTTCATGAGTAAGAGTGAAAGACTAAAGGATGCTGAACTGATGCCATGCTTCTCACGCGATGATGATGAGTATAGATAGCACTTCTGAACAAATACAGTCCAGTAACACTGCATATTTGGTTATAATATTAAGTAAATTAAGCACTTACCTGGTAAAACGTTGGCGCGCGCGGTTAGGAGTAATCACAACACTGCGTGTGGCACCTGTGCGGGTGACGTCAAAAACACGCACGCGTCCTGTGTGAGCTCGGAGAGTCGCTCTGTCCGCTTCCTAAAGCAAACCTGACTCAAGACACTTTCAGTGCGTCAGTTTTTAGACTGCGCGCTGCATGTGACCAAATTCCCACACCGCCCAGTTTTTTTTTTTCGAACTTTCCCCGAGAATGTTTTTGCTGTACGATGTTGCTCTCCACTCACACGCCACGTGCCGCTGTCAAAATAAAGGCGAGGGGTGCGCGCGGGGGGAGTCACGCGGGGCGTGTTGAGTAGGTGGGATGAAATATAAATATGATTTTAAAAGCGAGCATTTATAACACTCTGTACCAGTGCGCCGCCTGCTGGCGGTGATGAGAAAACCTTATTTATTCAAGTTTAAATGTAAGATTCTAAATTTTTAATATTGATTTATTAAAATAAATCAATGCTTTTATTCAGCAAAGATACATGGAATTGATCAAAAGTGACCGTAAAGACATTTATATTTATATTTCAAATAAATGCTGTTCTTTTGAACTTTCTATTCTATTCTATTTCTTTAGGAACAGATCAGTATATTAGAATGATTTCTGAAGAATCATGAGACTGGAATAATTGCTGTTGAAAACTGTAAGAAGATGTCATAAAATAGCTGTTTTTACTGTATTTTGATTTGATCAAATAAATGCAGCAGATAATTATACAAAAATGTATATAAATTAAAATCCTATTATTTAATTTAAAAAATATTTTAGAAAACACTATGAAAAATAATATTAATATTACAAGTATACCAAATCTACCACAAACCCTATTTTAATATATATATATATATATATATATATATATATATATATATATATATATATATATATATATATATATATATATATTATAATTAAAATAATAATATATAATATAATAAAACTGGCCTTTTCACCCACATATATCTGTCATCATGTTCTCAAGACTGGTTATTTCATTTGTTTCATACAAATAGATGCGTTGACTAATGAGAGACAGCAGCAGAAGCATTTACTGAAGCAGGTGCTGCAAGACATTTACTCTTCAGACTGGACTATGAAGAAAATCATATTGATTCGAATAGTGAAAGTAACAAGCACACTAATGTTTTTCGTTATTTATTTGATCAATATCAAAATCTGTGAGTACCTTACATACTGCAATATATTGTGTGTCAATAAAAATATATTATCTTTTTTCCATTATTTGATAACTGTCTGATAACGATTCAATGATCTGTACAACAAAATGCAGTCAGCTACTTCAGTTCCCAGAAAATTAAAAACAAAGACAAAGAGAGTTAATGATGGCATCTTCCACAACCATTTTTAAAGCCAACATAAACCATCAGTAAAAAGTTCTCCGGCGCCTGTCTTAAAACCTGTGCACATGTTCTTTGACATAAAAAACACAAGCTGACTTCATTGTAAAGTGTCATTTCATCCTGTAAAATCATAAGAGCTCATGACTTATGTGTATATGTTTAGTTCTTGGTGTAAGCATTAAAAAATATATATTAATGCTTAAAACAAGAAAAACATACATCAAATATATACAGTATATATATACACATATTTAGGTTAAGATAAACTGTATTCTCTGAAATCTTACGTTATACAATTTTGCCCCTTAAAGTAAATTACTATTGTTTAGTAATGTTTACTGGAAAACAAGAAAAAATACTGCTTAAGGTTTTGTGTGTGAGTGTGTGAGAATGAACAAACATGCAAATCATGATGTTCTTCTGATCCTGAAGACTGACCCTGCATTAACATTTTCAGCTGAATATGGTTTTAATCATTTATATATATCTCATATCATATAACTGATTTTTTTTGCTAAACAGGAGACTTTTACTAGTACAAAAGAGTTTGAAACTGGCAACACATTCCCTTTCCTAAAGTTTAAGAGAATGGCATGCTGGGTTTGTTACAAAAACACAACTTTAAGACAACTGCATTAGCGCTTACAGACACTTGATAATGATTGCAAAAACTGCCGTTGTGTTTCTATTATGATGTGGCAATCAGCTAAGCCAGTGCAAAAAGGGTAATAACTGAGATGAGAATGAAAAAAAATTTTTTTTTTTTTTAAAGTAGTTTTAACCATGTGTCCCATCCAGATCCTCAGGATATGTAGTGTTCAAGTGCAATGTTGCTACAAATCTGAAACCAAAATGAAGTTAAACTTTACAAAGAAGTTAAAATTGAGTAAGTCATCTTAGATAACGTGAATAGAATTGTGGACAACTGTAATTAAATGTAAGGATCTTCAAAGCATAATGCAGTGTGGCTTCATCACACGAGTGGTCAAACCCAGCGGTGTCCAGCGTCTGTGAGGAGAGCAGTGCACATGCTTTGTGAAGGAAGTTTGTGTGTGTTGATGTGTGTGTGTGAAGAGGGCAGTGGTTTTGTGTTTAGTGTAAAGAGGCAGTGCAGACAGACAGTATTTTGCATTGATTAGTGGTTTGGAGTTTGTAGTATCAGTGAGAATTGGTGGAAGCTCTTAAACTGGTGCCACATAGTTTCCAGGGAATGTTCCAAAAGCTTGGGTCCTCTCAGACGTACCTGACAGGAAAAGAAAAATGCCATGTCATTTAAGAAAGAAAACTTCACTTTGCTAGCACATTGTGGTAAATTAAATTGTTGTAATATCAGACTTGGCCAATAGAAGGCAGCACATGTCTGGCACCGACACTGCTCTTAAAATCTTTAAAAGATACATCAGTACAACTACACTAAAAATAACACAAATAGTTTGATGCTTGAAGTCAATTTAGGCATTGCAATAATCAATATTATCAAATATAAAATGATAATCAATATGGTACCAATATATAATGCATCCTTATGGTTGATGGCTTTACTTGTCTGTCAAAAACTGCATAGAGCATCTTGTTCAAGCCAGAAGTTCTTGGCCGGAATAAACTGAAAAGTGAAGCAAGCTTACCTACAAACCAGCCATCATCACACTTCTCCATGACCTGAACGATGTCTCCCTCTTTCAGCTCCAGCTCGTCTCTGTTCTGGGGTTTATAGTTGTAAACTGCTTTATAGCTGAACGCAAAGAGGGAAAAAATTAAAATAAATATGACAAAGAATAACAAAGGGTGAAGAGTGAAATCAGTGGCTGGATTATCCCTGGATAGTTTCTACATTCTTAAAGGGACAGTTCACACAATAATACATTTTGTCATTTTTCATGTCATTCTTAACCTCATGACTTTTTCACAGCAAGATGGCAAATAAATAGAGTGGTTTAAATTTTATTTTTACTAAAATATCCCTTTAAACAATCATAAAACTAATAAATGATATTTCTGTCTTCTTAAATTCGGTCAGTAGTAATGAACGATGTTCTGTACTCACGGTTGTCGTGAATAACCCATGTTCACAGGTGACTGTGATGTGGAAGGAAACTTTACATCTGCATTGGGCTTCGGAGATTGTGTTCTGGTCCCATCCTAAACATATATATAAAATATAAAAACTCAAATTTAATAAAACACTTATTAGCCACAAAATATTTAGTAAAAAAACCTGATGCCATCCATGAATAGATGGTGTTGTTACACAAACCTGGGTGATGTACGGAGGGTGCGAGCTGGTTTTGGCTGGCAGTCCCGGACCCTGTGAAGATGTCAGCACATGATTGGAGGGTGATAAGGGTGATCTGGTGTCCTTTTCCTGTCGACTGTGTGCGTGCAGCGATCCGGTCTGGTTGCTCATGAGTGAAGTGAGGCCAGGAGAGAACTGGAAGTGCTTCGAAGGCTGTTGTGTTGAGGTGGGCTGTGTGTGTGTCAGAGGGGAGCATGACTGGCTTGAGTGTTTGTGAGGTGAAAGCTGGGGTTCAGGGGAGCGTGACGAGGAAGACAGAGGGGAGTGCTGTGGTCGACCAGGACTGAGGGGCTCTGGGGTAAGAGTGGGAGAAGATGGAAAGTCATCACTGCTTTTAGTGCGGGGCATTTTGTTGACCTGGACGTAGTTAATGGGGAAGATTCCACTGCGGGTGGTGCCGGCGATACGACCCTCCAGCCACTGATCATCAACACGTCTGGTGATGGAGATCACCTCACCCTGAGACAGAGACGAGAGAGAAGAAAGCTGCTGAAGCTGCTGGGTGTCAGATAGCACTAGCTTCTGAAATACTTTAACATTCTGTGGTCAAATACTTGTGTATATTGATGTTAAAAAGTATAATTTATGGTAATTGACTATAATTGTTCCAGGCAACCATTATCCTACATATCAGTGTTGGTAGGATGGAGTCAATTTACATGTCGGAGCATGACATGATTAAGACTCATTACTCTAGACTCAAAGCAGTGGTTTTCCAAAAAAAAAAAAAATTATAAAAAAAAAATTATAAAAAAAATTATAATAATTGACTCCAAGACCACCATACTGTTTACAGAAATATTCGAAAGCTCCATGACTTTCAGTTGTTCATGATTGAGTAAGGATTTAAAAACATTTAATATAATTTATGCATCAAGATTGTATTTATTTACGTGACTTTTCTATGTCTAGATTGAGTTTTAAAATAAGGCTAATTCATATGCAAGCCCCCCCCCCCCCCCCAATACTGTGGGTATCCTTGCCTTTCAAAGAAAATGTTGTTTATGGGATGAATTACGATAAGATATCTTGATTTTTAAATGTTGTCAATTTACTTTTGTTGGCTTCCTGAATGAGAACCAATGCCTTAAAGGGAAAGTTTCCCAATAATTTAAGTAGGCTATTCTTCAAAATATCTTCTCGAGTAAAAGTACAATCAAACAGGTTTGGAATGAAATGATGAATTATGACAGTAATTTTGGACAAACCCTCTCTTTAACATCTAGCAAGGTGCGTTCTGATTTATTCCAGTGACTCATTTTGACAAAGTCTCATTCGGTTTCATTCACTGCTTAATTTCATGACTCTTTTGGTAGGTTACATCCTTACACCAGCAGGGGGCAACCAATGAGTATTTGCAAGTATTAGGAGTAATGATGAGAACAATACAGTTAATTTACGAAGCAGATTTCTTTACGATCATCAAGGCACAAAAAGTGAAATCAAAGAACTACAAATAAACAGACTCTACTGAATAAGCAGGCTATCTTCATAATGCTTTATTTCTTTGTGACAAATTTTCAATCCTAATAAATTAATTCATTATGATCAATGTATCACTTATTATAGTAAAACATAAATGCTTCTGGATTTAATTCTTTAACAAAGCATGCAAACAAACAGCAGCTTTTATCTAGCTCATGTTTAATCCTGCAAATCTGCTTATTTTAAATAAATCGGTTCAATTTGAGTGCTCGATAAATAAATGTGACTTGACTGGAGTGCAAAGCTCATGCAAGCATACACATGATCAGATGCTTTCTTAACTGCTCCTTTCTCACTGCTTTATTTTCTTACTGAGTGGGAAGTGTGCAGCGCACACCGCTCTCCTCAAAGTGGTTGCTGTCCAGATGTTCATGAACAGTAAACCACTGAAAAGGCATTTAAAACTATTTTTTTACCTCTAAATGAACAAAAAAAAGAACTTTGGCATGTGTATATCAAGGCCTTTACTTAACTGATCAATGCAATTTATAAAACCATGAACACAAGCACACAATTAAAACAAATGGAAGAGGTCACAAGTAGTATAATAATTTCAAACCACTAGTAAATTAAATCGGTTTTTACCTCTGCTCACTTAGCAATAAAGAAAATGAATTTAAAAGAATATTTTTCGACTGATTAGTTGTAGTGTATGGTGCAGATGTGCAGTGTTTCTAGCACCTTTCTGAAGGACAGCTCCACAGGCAGATCAGCGTTGAAGTGGAACAGGGCCACGGCCTCTCCGTACTCCAGCACCTGGACGGTGGGAGACTTTATTGGCGTGGGCTTCTCTGTTGGAGGAATAATCTGGAAAGAAAACATAGAAATGTGTGTAAGTGAAAAGATGAGGTGAAGAGTTTCATTTGCATACACATGGACATACCTCCACATAGCTGGTGGGAAAGATCCCCACTCTCCCATGATGCTCTCCTTCATACCAGTTGGCGTCCACCTGCCGGTGTATGTACACTACATCACCTTTTTGTAAGGTCAGCTCCCTATGGATGAGAGGTCAAGAATAATAATAATGGCTATGTGTGATTATAAATATCTTCAAACATTATTAAATGAACAATAATAAATAAATTTAGGGAACCATTTAATATTTTGTTTTCATTAATTTTAATCACAGTGGCATTTGCAACACTTTCATTTTGGATCAGACTTTCCCATATCCTTCATAGACGGATGCCAATTCGGCAAATAATTAGGAAAAATGAAATGTGTGCGGTGTCTTTGGTGTTTTTACTTACTTTGGCAACTGTGCTTGGAAGTTAAATTTCACTCGTGCTGCTTTCATCTGTGTAGACAAACATGCTTTCTTTTTCAAAGTCTGTGTAAAATACGTACTTTGCATTCAAACACCGCTGAGAAAAAGAGATCAACACTGTACCTTTCTCTCTTCTTTCTTAGGAGGGAAATCCATGTCTGATGATGTTATGTGATCTGTAGAGGGGAAAAAAAGACCAGATATGAGATAGTGGCTCATAATATACCAAAAATCTGAATTGTATCCATTGTCCATGTTTGCTTGCAATTATTGGGTGTTTGCTCAACTTCAAGCACTTTTATGCCCTATAGGTCAGTGGTTCTCAACTCCAGTCCTGGCGTATAACAGCTCTGCAGCATGTCTTTCTTATATAACACACCTGATTCAGATAACAAGCTCGTTAGAAGAGAGCTCCATGCATCAATTGTGTTCCAGTTGACATGCTCCCTACACAGTGTCCATTGCTCCCTACTCACTAAAGTTTACTTCACTTTGGAACATTAATTCACAGATTTGCACTGCACCACGGTCTGCAGCGTCGTCACACACAGATGAAACTTACTAGTGAAGTGTGACCTAAAATAACAAATAATGTGGAAATCTTACTAACCACAAACTTTTGAATGTATATTAGTAAAATAATTTAGAGATTTAAAACTTTTTTTTTGGCTCAAGACAGTTGGACTCCAGCTCTACACATGTTATTGTGTTTACGGTGGCAGAGTCTTACTCAATTAATCTCCAGGGAAAACTACTGGATCAATCTAATCTGCAATCACGACCTCCATCCTGCTGCTTGTTCCACGCTTCAAGTTCTGCTGAACGTTGACTGACTTCATTTGTTTTTCTAATTTCACAGAAACGTGTTTACTTTGTATTAACCGTGCAAAATGTGAAGCAGCCTTGGGGAATGAGAGGAGAGGAGAAGAAATAGGAAAGTGGCTATATCTTACCATCAGAGTGCATGAAGCTCGCTGTTGTGCCCTGCTTTACAGAGCAGGGGATTATGGGATAGCTGGAAAAGAAAAACAAAAATAGTCATGTGACAAATCTATGCTAAATACTGCAGAAGCAAAACACTTTTTTAAAAACAGCAAGGTTAAAGCTCAGATCTTATGATATGTTTTGTCTTATGATAAGAGGAAAGAGGAAAGTTTTTCTTTTGTGTCTTTGAAAAGTTTGATATTGTAATATTCATGCCAGGCCAGTAGATGGCGATGTCACTTTGTGAAAAAACACTATGCACTTGCACGCTTACTGTCCCTATAGACTGAACACATAATACACATAACTGTTTTCACAAATTCATGTTTTTGTAGTAAACACAGATCCGACACTGCACTTTAAAACTTGTTTTCAAAAGTTTGCATTTCCAGGCCCCCAAAATGCCGTTGTCATGTAAATGGACAACCAAAACACATACAAGGTTTTATTATTAGGCGCCCCCTAATATATTAACATGATTCCTCAAAATGACCTTTATTAGTTTCCAATTATAATTTTTTTAATGAATGAATTAATGACTTCTCAGGTTTTTCTTCCAAATAAAACTCCAAAAAAAAGCTCATGTGTCAACAGAGTTTCAGAGGAGATCTCAACAATGTCACAAATTTACTAAAACACCAAAATATGCAATTAAAATGAACTCAAACATTTGTCATTATCTTCCAAGCCCAAATGATTTAAGCTATTCACATTCATTTCACAGCTCTACATTCAACTAATACACAAATCAATAAATACTGTGAATGATTACCACTCTTATAGGCACATTAACAACAGAGAGCTCAGAAAAAATAACATCATAAAAATAAACAGATGGTCTGTCTCAGCCATGAGGATCGAAATGGGGATATTTATGAATGTGACAGACCAGAGATCTTTAAAACGTTATACTGCTTAAGATAATACTGCATACATAAAAATATCTTAATAAAAAATATCTGATAAAATGGCTAGCATATTGATTCTTGAACTCAAAGAACAGTTACCATGTGAACAGGTTTCCAGCCCCAAGAGAGAAGCTATAAAACTGTCCTCACTCTGTATCCTTTTTGTAGCAGCAGGAGCATTTATGGCATTTCGTGGGTGGGGAGGTAATCAGCGGGGGGCTGAAGGGGGCAGAAACCATCAACATGCCACAGAAAAACAGAGCGAGAACTCAAGAATGTGTCAGATCCAGTGAGATACGGGCCCCTGGCGAGCAAATACTGAAGTTAAAGGTGTCAGAACGGGCATGAACATCTGAAGTACAGGCCTGGAAGGACCAAACGTTGCCTTTTATAGCTCTGCTGTGTCAAAAACACATAAAGAGAGGGATAACTGCTTGAGGAGCAGTGATGCAGGCAGAAAAACTGTGGACATGCACACACATCTAAACTGTGTCGAATGCAGTCTGAACTGAACCAATGCTGTAACTCTTTATTAACACGATGAACAAGGTCAAGCTTGTGAATAAAGTACAAGGCTTCTACATTTTGACCACGAATACACAAACACATGTACAGGCACACAAAGAGCTCAGCATGGGGTCGAGTATGTGGCCGCTGGCCAAAGAGTCAACAATTAACCAATCAGACGAGGAGACAGGCCGGGCATGTCATATGACCTTTATAAGACAGAATCTACTCCCGCATGTGTCACATTTCATCATCATTACTGATGCGTTATCAGATGCTATTTCTGCAAAACACTCCAAAGAAACTACTTTGCCCACCTGTTTCATGTATCCAGACTTCAATCCAAATGATACAAAAGCAATTTATAACAACATAACATTTATAAACTTATAAATAAGACTAACTCTAAATTAAAAGTGCATTTTTATTAAAAAAAATTTAGGTTTTGTCATATTTGGCTAGCTTAGGGACACATCTGTTTCTGAAGTATAGTTAAGTAAACTTACTAAAGAAGCTTACCTGTTTTCTTGTCTATTCTCTTCTGTTCTTGTGGTTGCTGTGTTGGCTTTAGATCCCTGTAAATACAAATCACAGTTTCATTCAACTCTAAAACAGATGAACTCTCTGAAGACACAGCTAAACGAGCGTTTGGGAGCAGCTCGGAGGTAATCTCAAGAGGCGGTGACCATTCCTGCACTGAGAGCCGCACTGAACACTCCCCTGGGTCCTACACTCCTTATTTTGGCTACATTGTAAATGTGAATGAGCTAGAAGTGATGATGTAATCATTTAAGATTTCCAGTTTATTTCACAAGCACGGGGAGTGCCATAAAACCTTACCCAATTAGAGTCGCAGTATTCATTGACCCCAAAGCTAATTTTAGATTAAATTAATAATTTGATTTTCAGCGAACAGCAATTTGAATATGAGTCTTTTATTTTTATTTTTTTTTATTTCTTTGGCTACTTTTGGAGCTGAGACTGATTAAGGGTACATTAATTTTTATAATAATAATATTTAGCTAAACTATTCCTTTAGTTTTCCAAAAAAAAAAAAAAAAAAGATGTTTTTTATTTATTTTTCTCTCATACTGTATGCTAACCATTTATTTGATCAATGAACCAATATTGTTACAGTATATATTCAATAATTAAAATACAAACATTTGTATTAAAATAAAGAAGAAAAAAATTATTTATATATATATATATATATATATATATATATAACTAAGATTATTAAAATAACTGTTTTCTGTTTTAATATATTTTAAAATGTAATTTACATTTATTATTTGAAAATAATTCCAAAATGAGGAAGAAATTAATACTTTTATTCAGAAAGGATTAATTAAATCGGTCAAAAGTGACAGTAAAGACATATTATTACAAAAGATTTATATTTCAAATAAATTCTGTTCTATGAACTTGTAATTAATCAAAGAATAAATTAATAAATAATATTCAAATTGATTAAATAAAACCGATAATTATATTAAGAAATGTTTCTTGAGCAGCAAATCAGCATATATTAGTATTATTTCTGAAGGATCATGTGACACTAAAGACTGGAGTAATGATGCTGAAAATTCAGCTTTGCATCACAGGAATATATTACAGTTTAAATATATATTAAAATAGAAAACTGTTATTTAGAATTTTGTAATAATATTTCAGAATATTGCTGTTTTTACTGTTTTTTGATCAAATTAATGCCTTGGGATTTGGAAAGAAATGAAGGGCAACTGATCATTTTTGGGTGAACTGTCCCTTTAAGAATCACAAAAAGAGAGACATGGCTAGAAATGGATCAAATAAACAGAGCCGGGATATAAAGAGCAGACACTGCACAGATTGGCGTGACTCAAATGAAAGCTCAGCAGTTGGCGGCTGCAGACTTTGGCTGTTCGGCCTGACAGGAAGTGACAGAGAGGATAAGCATGCACAGCTGTCAGATCAGGCCCAACATCCAGCAACCTGAAGATAACAGCAGTGGCCAGAAACACAGAAAAACTCTTTGACTTTTTTTGCCACAACAAGTGGGAGCTTAAGACTAATACCTTGTTTGAAGGGTGTGGGAATTTTTAAGAAATCAGTTCATTTATAATGGATGACTAAAGTCTGGCCAGAAGTCCAAAAGATTTAAAAGCCATTAAGAGCTTTAGATTGATACAGTTACAGTATGCCAAATACAACTTCACAAATGATCTTCCAGTCTTATCTAAATGCTGTGTCTCTGTTTTCATGACCCTCACTCTCTAAAGCTTTGAAGTAGATATTTGTTTAATATTTGTTGGGCAAAATTCAGAATTGAAGTATTATGAGTGTGTGTGTGTTTGAAATGAACCTGCCAAAAATCACAATGAGTTGAACTGGAATTAGAACAGGAATGACAGGAAGACTTTCAAAACAGTTCTGCTACATACAATACAATACCATTCTTATTTAAATAATCAATCTAAAATATATAAATTATATTTTCATTTATTTGAAATATATTAAAATTGTTATTAATATTACTGTTTTTATTTTATGTTTATCAAATAAAAGCAGCATTGGTGAACATAAAACTTTCAAAAGCATTAAACTCTAACCCCAAACTTCTGAATAGTTTATGTACTGAATTGGAGATGTGCAATAGTGGATCATAGATGGTTTAATGAGTCTAGATGAGGAGTGTGATGTGTAGCTGGACGGGTCAGTACCTCACCCCTGCCTCGCCGCTGCTGCTGCTTCTGGGACATTCTCCTCTCCAGACCACGAATGTCTGAGTCCAGCTCTGCCTCAAAACGGTTCAGCTCTGACACCAGTGTCGCCTGAACAACAGCATGAAAATATCTTCAGACTGAAGGCTTAATCAGACCATAGGCTTTTAATCAGAAATTATTGTACACTTTAACAAATGTAATGTTAGGCTATTGCAATTATTTATAAAAGAATCCAGAATCCAGAAGCAGATTGTCAGAAAGTGAGACATGCTGGTGGATGTCTTATGTGGAGGTTCGACAGACTCTCACCTCTATGGACGGAGACTGGGACTGAGGTTTCACTGGGCTGAGATATGAAGGCATCTGTGACTCAGACCTCAGAGGCTGAAAAACAACAACAGTACAATATCATCAGGCCACATTCAAAGCCATACTGTATTTCAGCTAGCTGCCGAGGTAACATTTCTCATTTTCATTTTGTTTAAGTTGATGACCTAAAATAAGCTGAAACTGAAATAAAAAATTACAAAAATAAAAAACGATTAAAATGACAAAAACTCCACAATATTAACTAAAATGAAAACGAAAATGGAATATAACAAAATAAAATTCAAAATATTGATACAAACTGTAATCTCATTGAGCATGTTTAAATGCACACAGATACACTGATAAGTACCAAAACATATTTTATTGAAATAACCCGATTTATTGGTTTACATGTAAATTAATAACCTGACAATGCATGTAAACTGTGTTTAATGTACTGCATCAAAAATCAGGTTGTTTCCTGGTGGTTATGTGAAAACATAAGCATCCATGTCTTCTCCTTATAGAATTGCATTTGTTATGCGAGTTGTGATGTTAAGTAAAGCGTTAAAAACCCCAGAGTCTTGCACAGACTCATTCTTCTCTCATATTTGCTTGAGTTGCATGAGATGAAAACAACGATATACAACGATATACAGTATTCTCCTCCCCTACCTCTGTGGATGGATGCGCTTAAAGCTTTCCTGTCACATATTACACATGTGCACTTCAATAATCGGACATCTCGCAGGTTAAGGTGTTTCAGGCGAAATCAGGGTAATGGGCAGAATTCTAGCTGATCGGTTTTTGCACAAGATGATCATGACTTTAGGCAAATAAAGGAAAACAAGGTGTGACATGTAAACATGGCCATACTCGTCGTCTTATTAAGTATAAATGCTAAATTATTTTTAAGAACTACAAGTACAAGTTACAGGTTTGAACTGAACACCATTTCATAACCAACTTAAGACCCAATGTAAGTATAAACCTGATGTGTTCCGCCTCATTTAAGAGTTACCCAATTTGTGATTTTGCAAGCGCTCCAGACAGGTAGGATCATGTGAAAAGCTCCTCACATTTCTTGGAGGCTAATAACCTTAGTGAAGCCAAGTTAGACACCTAGAGCCATTAACTAACTAAGACAAGATAAGTGAAGTCATCTTTCAGTTATGTTAATCAAATAAGGCTGTCTTTAGTGAATGAGAGGACAGCTGTCTCAAATCAGGTAAAAACTGAGTGAAAGCAGAAACAGCGACTGTCACGATTTCGCACAGGAGACGAAAGATCCAAGTCCAGTGTTTTAATGGGTAATACAAAATCAATATCAAAAACAGGCAAGAGGTCATAACCATAAAATCAGTCCAGAGACAAGAAAAACAAGAAAACACAAGGGAATGCGAGAAAATCAGGTGACGGAAACAAGGACTCCATGAAAACAGAATGAGACAGGCTGGTATATATGGACAGGTGATAACGAAGAGAGTGGAGACAGCTGAGTGCAATTAACAGGTGTGCAATTAACCGTGATGAAGGGACAATGCTTTGTGAGATGTAGTGCCTGCAGTGGGGTGACTATGGGGAAGTGAGACCACTAGTGGACACCCAGGGAAACACAGACCAGACACTGTGACAGCGACTGACAACTTTACAGACCCTGGTGCTGGTAAATCACACAAGAGGTTAACAGGTCTAATACATATCACAAGAAGCAAACAATAGTTTCTTTTATTCTCGTAGTCAGTCATAAACAATCAGGAGTCCTGACAAACATCTTAATCTGAGAATTTTCTGAGAATTTATGTTAGTTATTAATCCAAATTCTCTCATGGACCCCAAATAACACCATATTACAGGCCTCTGTGAAAAATCATAATGATACATAATTACTGATGGCATAAGTGTTTACAAAAATATTCACTTTTGCAGAAAGCATGCACTTCCAGTACAACTACAGAATACAAACATACTACTACAGACTTCTCTTACCTTCACCATGTCTCTGTATCATGTTAAGGAACTAGTTTTTTACTTTTTTTTTTCTTGACACAAAGCAGCTTCCAGAGGGTTATGTCCAAACTAACATGTACGAGTAGAAACCAGCAGGCAAAGCAGTCACCCCTTCTCATAAGTCAAATACACTGAGAACTTTATATGAGGCCTTGCAACAAGCGGATTGTAGAAATAAAACTTTCAGAGAAACAACTTCAAAAATGAAGTCAGATTTTCTGATCATGGATTTTCAGTAAGAAACAGCTTTTTGGTTTGTCTCTCACACAGAGCTTTGACTCAAGTCATATGGAACAAGTGTAAAGGCATTGGTGACCTGTGTAATATATGATTTGTAGGGGAAAAGTTACAGAAATGCATCAAGATGGCATGTTTTTAAAGTTCTAATTTTAATATTTTTTTTATTTTATTTTGCCAGTCCAAAGCATAATTGTGTCTGTTGAAAGCCTTTTAGTTACTGTCTGTTGACATTCCACATTTCCACTATCCCTTTAAATCTTTGAGACTAAAACACCTCTATCTTAAAAGGATCTGATCTACACATCTGAACCATCAACACGGCCTCATTATACAAGAACAAACTGAAAACCTTTTCATGGCCAGTTATTCAGTGCAATCTGAATACGGTACATTCAAATTAATTTGACATCATATACACACACATAGACAGATAGATATATGTATATATTTATATATATTTAAAATGAAATTTAACTGAGATAGACGGACGGACAGGCGGAAGAAAGGACATCAGGGGAAAGTAGTGTCAAGTCAAGCCAGTGGCAGTAATTGCTATGCATACACAAGCTTTTCTAGTAAAATTTCTCATTAATTATCATATAGAAAAATAACATTACAGAAAATAAGCAGCAACTGGCAAATAATGTATACCTTAGAACATATCATATGTACCTTTAAAGTACTATGAACCTTTGAGGAGTAAATAAGATACAAAGATGTCCCTTTAAGGGAACTGCTAAGATGACAAGCTATTGTACACAGCTGTTGAAGATGCAATTTCTGCACATTTATTCTGCATGAAGAAATGTGATTGTGACTGAAGTCTAAAGATATTTAAAATGCATTTATGTATTTTAACTTAGTCACACACCATTAAACCTTGTGATATATCCACATAAAAAAAGTGTTATATGTTGCACATTTGAAGTAGGTTCAATGTAAATTTCAATATTTATTTTTTATGTTTATACATTTTAAGGAATTTACTAAAATATGAGTATATCAAGGGGTCACACTAACACTGTGATAAAACTGTATGTGTTTTATTAAAGAATTCTATTTGATGTTTTTAAATAAAGACATCCATAAGCTCTCACTGATATGCCTTTATAGGCTTTAATGCCTACAGGAAGCTACATCATGGCAACACACATGAAACTGAAATAATGCAATAAACATTCATTTAACATCAAGATTCAAAACTGATAAGAAAAAAACTAAGAAGAAACATAAATGTAAATGATACAGTCTTTTTCACTTTTAAAAATGGTATTCTACCATAAAATGTATGTCCAATACAGTTTTAACTGTATGTAGTAATATAGTATATAATATAGTATAGTTAACCATTTAACAGGTTTTTACTATAGCATTTTTACTGCCTTTTACCGTTAAATTCACTGGATTTTTTAACCATTTTGCATGTTTGCATCTATTTCTAAATAAACTGCATGGAGAGGTTGTCAGAAGCTCAGGTGATGGGTAATGACAGCTGTCTCTTACCTGACTACGATCCTCTACTGCTGCCCTCATTCCAGGCTCAAAGTCAAAAATACTCTTGGGTTCTGGGTGCTTCCCTGTGTCGCCCAGATCAGCCCTGTAACACACACACACACACACACAGAGGCCACTTTACTACGCAATCATTACTGATTCTTGCACAAACAGATCTTAACCTGCCCAGTGCCTGTGTAACTCCTCTCTCTCTCTCTCTCTCTCTCTCTCTCTATCTCTCTCTCTCTCTCTCTCACCAGTCGGGCAGGGCTCCATGGGGGGTGAGGGTGAAGGGGTCTGAGCGCATGTCCTGCTGGCCAGAATCTGGGGGAGGAGATGATGACAGCTTCCCTGTTGCCATTGAGAAAAGACATATTAATATAGATGTTTATAGATGTTTCACACTTTTATTCAAAATGACACAAATTTTCCTTATTCCTATTGAACAATTTCATCGGGCTTAATAACTGTAAAACACATACAGTAACCGCAGCACAGTTCAGACTTCTGTCTGGCTGGAGTAGTTACAGAACACAAACCCATAAAATAAGGATAATATTTTCATATAAAATGCAAGCATTTAGCTACTTACTTTCTCTCCAGTCAAACTCAGACTCTACAGGAGTAAAAACATAAAAAAAATAAATTAGAAGATATGACACTAATTCGCTATATTAGGTTTACTAACTATTTACACATATATGATATATTGCTACCATATTGATTATGGGCAATTATTAGACTTTTTTTGTTTTTATGTAAATGCTCATTTGTGCTGTTTCTACATTTAAATGACATTTACATTTAAATAAACTTAATCTTTAAAAACAGTAATGATCTAATAAAAAAAAAATCTATGTCAAGCTTTAATCTTTTAAGTATAGTGTAGAATTGTAAGTTTGGCATCAGCAAGAGTTTTTGGTTACACTTTATTTTAAAGTGTTCTTGCTAATTATACAATTAAGTATTGAATAATATTAATTAGAACATTTACAATTAACATTCACTTACTGGTTAGAGTTAGGTTTGATAGCTGTTTGTAATTCGGCTTAATTAACTGTTATTACTATAATTAGTACATGTGCTGAATAACAAGGAAAATGTAAATGTTACTAAATACTTCTGTTTTAAATGAGCCCTCTGTTCATCAAAGTCTCTTTGGATAAAAGTGTCATTTAAATTAGGCTACTATACTATTTAAAGACCGGATACCATGTAAGATTAGCACATGACAGCCTGCTATTAACTTCTTTATCTCTATAAGCTCAGTGAGTCGAGTCAAACATGGTGTCTATAAAAACACATTGAGCAAGCTGTGTAACACTGCATTATGTTGTTCATATCTCAACTACATCAGCTGCTGTTCCAGTTAATAGACTACAAACTTCAGTTCATTAATCAAGCACAGGACTCTAGCCAGATATCCTAGAGGATTTTGTGAAGTTTTTTAAGGTAAATCACTGTATACATTTCATTTTTAAATTAGCAGCAAACCTCCACACTTCTGCTGCTGTTGTCTAAACCAGCTAAATCCGGTTTCATTGTTGTTTATGCTCTTTACGTTTTTGTGAGTTTGAAATCTGTATCTTCTAACTCACTGATGAAGGTAAGGCACAGCGCAGTATCTTGAATCTTATCTGGTTCCACTTTCAAAGGCTCACTTGTGGACTTTCTCATTGAGTTCCACATGTGTCAAAGGTTAAACAATGTTCAAGAAATGAGGACTAAAAATTCCCACCAGACTTTAGCTTGATTCTTTCTGGATCAGTGCAGAATATGACAGACAATAACGGAGAATTTCCTCATTGTTCCAGAGAGTGAGAGAGAGATAGATAGGAGAGCACATACCCTCTGGTTTCTTGTGGATTTGTCTAAACATGCTCTTATACCAGTCCTTGGGCTTATTTACGCTCTGGTGAAAGGGTTGGGAAAGACAAAAATGCATTGTTCAAAATAAACACAAAGCATGCACAAACTCAACAAATGCATTTATTTGATGATGTACTAGTGTTTTTGAAACAAGATAGATTCACTCGAGAAGCGAAACTGCATATAATATTACCATTCATCTTCAGAGAATATATCTTGAATTTTTTTATATATTATATTTTGAACATGTCTTGTAGTTATATATATTTATATATTTATATATATATATATTTTATTAGTTTTTGTCCATATAATATTTATTACATTTTATTCTTGTATTTTTTTATATTTTAATATTTTACATTTATAAGCATTTTAATATACAAATTTAAATAAGAATGAAAAGTTGCCTTGAATTTTTTTCTAGCTAAAATGCAATACATTTAATTTAAATAAATAAATAAATATATATATATATATATATATATATATATATATATATAATGTATTTTATATATTATTATTTCAGTTAATGTTTGTTTTTTTATGGTTTTAGTTTATAGCGGTTTAGTTAACTATAATAACCCTGCTGATAACCAGCACACTGTGTATTCATGGCTAATTTACAGATAACGGAAACAATATCAATGGATTTTATTGTAATATCAAGCTGCCTGAAGGTGTGACACATGACTGCAGTGTTTGAGTGAGCCTCACAGAGCGAGATGCGATCGGCATGCCTGTCTCATCTACAGGACCTATTCCAGAGAACTTGATTAAGTGCTCCTCTCGGGTGCCAGACATCCTGGGTAAAGTGGCAGGACCTCCAGTCCGTATCACACCATTGGATAATCCAACTTAAAGACAGAGAGATGACAACTTAACACATATGGAATTGCACAAAATTATAATATAATATATTAACATACAATGTTTTCAATTCTAATTTTAAATGTTTCAATTTTTTTCCATTGAAGCACAGAAACCGTTAAATATACTTATAATCACAAATAAGAAACACATAATTCTTATAATGTATTCAAACAACTAATCAAATGTTTTATTACCATTTGTCGGCCCATAGTAGGATCCGAAACTGTGTGTTGTGAATCCACCTCCGTTGACCTCTGCCACTTGCTGGAAACATTAGTGCACAGTCAGAGACACAGTATATGACCATCACATTTTAATAGTGAATTAAAGAGAAGAAATGTCAGTTATATATTACACATACATAACATCAGTTATACTTTGTAAAAAGTGACCCTAAAACATGGCACTTTGTAGGGATAGTTTGTTATCTGGTGCAAACGCATTCAAAGTGTGGTTTAAGTGTCCAAATACTTCGTTTGGCGACACTATATAACAAATAAGAAGAAGAAAAAATGTGTTTCAAGTTATTGTAAACAGGATCAACATACTGTATTTTAAGAGGCCCTTTGTAATTAAAGCCACAAGGGGGCAGAACAATATAAATTATGCAGCTGCACACATTCAGTCCAAGTCAGTGTGTAATAATGTCAGTGTTATTTTAGTATTATTTACTATAATATATTATATATAAAACATATAAAAGTTTTACATTTAATATGTTCCATTTTCATTTTTATATTTTCATATTGTCCTTGAAAGTTTCATGTTTAAATTAGATTTGGGATCCTGGATTTTTAATGTGGTTATAGCTCTTTGAATCCCAGAGCATATGAATAATATAGTTCTCAACACACATGTGGAATAATGTGTTACAGCTGTGCTCTTGCCTTGTGCTGTGACGCCGCGGGGGCTGAACTGTTGTGAAACGGACTTGATGGAGGCGTAGGAAGACCAGGAGACATTACTACTACTTCCTGGGTCATATCCGGAGCCATGAAGTGCTGTCTGGATCCACTGCCGGGAAGAGCCTCGTCCGAGAAAATGATCCGGGAGCCGTTGAGATGCTCATGCACCTCCACTCTTTTCTGAGAGAAAAAGAGAGATCTTATAGCATTATCTAGTTTCCATCCATTGCTTTTCAATACCACTTTTTCCTCTGCAGGGGGTGTTTTGGGTCACAGGAGGAGGACATCCTGAACAACCGGGCTCACACACAGACACAAACACTCACACACTCACTGATACCTACGGGAAATTATAGTGTCCTATTCACCAGTGCTGCATGCCATCTTCACCCTTTCAGATTGAAGATGTTTACATTAAAAGGACCCTTTGTGAGCTTAGTTTGAGGGACCACAACTGTAGAAACTAGGGCCCTGTTTTGGCAAGGTCCCTCAGTTGTGACTCTTGGCCAACAGGGTCATGAAGTGTTCACCAGAGCAAGTTAACATTACATCTCCCTGACCTCCTTTCCTCTTCCTCTTGACTCGAACCCCACCATCCCTCTCCTTCTCCTCTCTCTGTGAGCTGAATAGTGCTCGCTCTCTCCATGTGAACTCTAGGGGTCATGGGAAGATCCCTGTGTTCTCACAGATGGGGAAACTGTATTTTGTTAAATCATGGAGATGCCTTTGTGAACTGGGGAACAGGGACTGGGGCTTTTTCATGTTAATCCAAGTCTAGTCCATAAATAGCTCTGTCTTTCTCTCCTCCTATCATTGTGTAAGGGGCTTTTTCTTTCTGTGGAGCCAGGGCGTCTTTTGAGGTGGTGCTAAATGGCAGGAGCTGCCAAGGATCATAAGTAAGTGCAAGTGCAAAGTACTTCACATTAACACGGGTTTAGAGGTTTGAGAAACACAAACACAGCATGTTTTGAACGTCACGAGATGCTCTGAGAGTTTGTTTTACCTGAGACTGCATGTCATCTGCAGGGATCCTGGTCCGTAATCACTCGGATCTCAGACTCACTGCCTGGAAGAAAAAGCATTCAAAATACTGTCACTTCTTGACTCTACAGAATTCATAGGCACTTTAAAATAAAAGCATTTCTTGCTAAATCATGAGGACTTTTGAAATCTTACTTTATTGTTTATTTCTATTTGATTAAAATCTGAAACCGACAACAGTATTTAATTATAAATGTTCATATTCTTGAATCACTACCACTCTTGCCAACAATCCTCAATGGGAAGTAGATAAATCCTGGTTGGAAAGTTGCTAGATGACATCATGCGATAATTAGCACATTCATGATGTCACTGAATCACATTTCCATTCTGTCTAGAGCCCTTTAAATAGTACATCTGTTTGCTTTTCTTCTACTCTCTGGGTTCACATACTGTATTACAGCCAGATTCATAATAAAGCTGTTCTCAATAACATGTTTGTTTAATATATTAATTATGCATCTTTTTCTGTTGAAGGATTAATCAATACCAAGCCCATTTTCTGTTCTCACCACAGATGTGAATCATCAGAGTTCAGTCAAGATGCAATCCATCTGTCAAATCTTAATTAACTAAACAGTGCTTTATTCTGAACCACAGAACTGACAGGACTAAACATGTAAATGTATTAAGACGCTTTTTTTGTGTATATATGTGCATAATATACAGTATATGTATATACATATATTCATACAAAAAAAATAATTTTGTAAATAGCTGATTGCTTTTTGTGAATAATAAAAATTATTTTGTGAAATGTTCTTTTTGTCAATCATAAAATAATACTGAATGTGGTTGGCCAACTGTGGTTGTTTTTCCTCATTGCAGTGATGGTAGACTTTGAACCAATTGTTGTTGTTTTTTTTTAAGCAAAACCAGCTTTTTTTCAAGAAAAATTTTCTATAGCTCTACAAAAAAAAAAGAAAAAAAAAACGGTGAGCTGTCCAACATGAAATGTTTCATATGACTTTAGCTTTTCATTTGACCGCAATGTTTCCCGCTCAGAGCGAAACCATGAAGAAAGTGCTCCTAGAGATGTGTTTTCCATGTGAGATGATTAACTATGAACCAGAGACCATAATAATATCCGTCAGTTTCATAAATGCTGTATCCTCTGCTTTTCACACAGGGGATTATTATATGTTGGGGGATTCTCTTCTTTCATTCTCCCATTCTCCAGATGACTCACCAGTCTTGAATGAGTTCCATTACATAACAGAAAACAACAACTGAGCGTGTGTTTATGTATGTGTGCTTCACAATGATCTCTCAGTACGTGAGAGTCCCACGGGGGGTGGGGGGCGGTGGTATCTGCATGAGTGGTGCTGCTTATTAACATACATGGATTTACATGCACTGTATCAATTAGTGAGGGTGAACTCACTGACAGAAGTGAAATATGACTCAACATTAGAGGAATAGTTCATTTATTCACTCTCATGTCAATTTAAACCTACAGAGCCCCTAAAGAGACATAGTGATTATAAAAAGATATATATGAGATGGGAGAAAAAAGTTATATTGCACTGCTTTTGCACTTGCTTTCAAAATAGTGTGCTCCTCCAAGAAACTTTGGGTCCTGAGTTCCAACAAAAAAAAAACTGCACTGACTTGCATTTTGCAATTTCTCGCATAAAAAAAAAATTAAAAATTAAAAAATGCATTCCACCATGAAAAATATCATCAATATCATCAGAAATTGTACAATGATTAAAAGCTTACTTGTTCATGCACTTTTGAATGCTAATGTCTTTAAATTAAGTTCACATATACTGTAACCTAATGCTCTTTTTGACATTTACAAATGTTTTTGAAAAAAATACCTTTTTAAGCCCTCTTAAGCACTTCACAAACTTTTAATGTTAAAATATTATTATTACTGTCTGAAAAGATCATACGTTTGGTCTGCATTTGTTGTGTAGAGTTCTGCTATTTACACATCTTAACAAAATCAACATTTATTCATTATTTGTTTATGTTTTTGCAGTACCCAATCTAAAGTTGAGACTTTCACCATTTCTAAATATTTCTAAATGTTCATTAATCATGAGTAACTTTATGAGCAGTCATCTGAAAAAAAGTGTCCCGAATGACCTGACTTCACTTACACATCTTTACAAATCATTTATTGATCATTTGTTCATTTTTCTGCAGTTTCCAATCTAAAGTTGAGACTATTCATCATCTGTAAATGTTTATAATCATTTAGTATGCATTTGACATGTCAAAATGTTACAAACCAATCATTCATGTTCATTCTATTCAGCAGTCAATTTAATTCAGTTTGTAAAACAGTAAAGATTTCAGTACTTTGAATTAAACACTAAAGCCATTCATTCATTCACTTTACAATGACGAAACAGACGCACAACCTTTAGCCTATTTTTGCATGCATAAATATGAAAAGCTTTTGTTGTAGACTGGCATGCTTTGTGAAGTCATATATCAAGAGCTATTTAGTCAAAATAAGAGAAAGACCCATAATACTCAAAAGCCAGTTCGGAAATGGTACAACTGAGAGTGAAGGAGTTGATTTACTGCACTGTATGTCTCGACATGTATATAGGAAACAAAGAGAGTGGTGTGTGTGTAATTATACATGTGTACAAACCTGTCAGTGGACTATATCCTGCACCATTCAAAACTAGGGATGTGTCACAATGGCCATTTTTATTATAATTTTTCATTTAAAGGATTTTTTTTCTTTAACATTCAAACAGTTTGTACTCTAAAACTCTACTATTCGAAAGTTTATTTTTGCATTATATTAATGTAAGTTTATTGTTTATTTCAAATATTTAAATTTAAATGTATGTACTGTATTATGTACTTATTTGTCCATTTTTATAATTTTAATGCATCCTTGCTGAACTGAAGTCTCAAACTATCTTACAGACTCAATCTTTTGAATTGTAGATTTATTGGTCTGTGATGCAAAGCTGAGTTTCCCAGTCTTCAATGTCACATGATCTTTCAGAAATCATTTTAATATGCTGATTTGAAGCACAAGAAACATTTCAAAATTTTATCAATGTTGGATTCAGATTTGCTGCTTAAAATTGTTGTGGAAACCATGATGAAAATAATTCAGGATTTACTGATAAATAGTAAATTCAAAAGAACAGCATTTGTTTGAAAAATATTAATGTCTTTCTAATTAAATATGATTCCCTGCAGGGCAAGATTTCCCAGGTTGGGAACCACTGGTGTAGTTGTTTTTGGACAAAAGAACATCTACGTTCCTCCTAAGAAAAACATCTAATTAGGTTCAGGTCAACAAAAAAACTTCTAATTACTGTATACAGGGTTTCCTAAAAACTAATTAATCCACTGACTTACTGTCTTAAAAGATGGCATTCTGAAACAACAAATCTCTAAATCAAAACATTTATGCCTTGATGTGCGAGTGAAGAGATTGTAGACTGGACGGCAATGTTGTTGGCTCCTTAAACCATTATTATCTAAATGAGCAGTGTGAAAGAGAGAGAGAGAGAGAGCACACAGCACCCGACAGCATTCTCTCAGGAATAGAGAGGACTCCTGAAACACAGCCTAATACGGTCGCGTCTCTCTCAGAGATCCGTCGGTGAAATATGCTCGGATTCCTCCTCAGAACACATTCATCATTACTGCTGTTTGTTTTGAACGTTCCAAGCAATTTTTGCAGATTACAAAACTCGAAAGCATCTGCGAAGCATAAATGTTGCATTCTTCTGACAGCAGGCTAGCAGACCTGATTTGTACTCTGTTTTTGTCTGGGACACACAGTACTGTGTTGGATGGTGTATATATCCTAAAATTGCATCAGAAGCTGTATAGGACAACACCTACTGTACTAAATCAAGGTCTTCAGTGTCACATGATCCTTCAGAAATCAGTCTGATATGCTGATTTGCTGCTCAAGAAACCATGCATATCAATGTATATTTGTATACAATACACAATTCTGAAATGTATTTGCCTGAAGAGCCGGTATGAACTGATAAAGGGGGAGGTAATGGGATGATGTGGATGAGTGGGATGAGGAATGTCCCTGCGGAGGACTCTGTAAACTTGGCAGTGATATCCGACAGGCACAAGATGGGACAGCTGGCCCGTCCTGCAATATCTGAGAACGTCTTTGAACCTCCATATTGCGCCATGTGTTTGTCACCTGCAGAGTATATACTGTGGAAGATCTACTCAAAGTTCGGGCATTTCAAGTCATAAAAACCATCCATTTAAGATAGATAAACAGACATAATCGTCCACTTAGTCAGGAAAGGGCCATCAAATCGCAATCCACAGTAAAGTGGATCTCAGTACTACATAAAAAACCATTCCATTCTGACTTCCAGGAAAACTACACATCAGCCAATCAGAATAGAGCTTCTGATTTTAGAAAGCCTGTACTATACTGTATTTATAGGCATACAGTAGTTCACCCAAAAAAGATCATTCATGATTTACTCACCCTTACATCATTCCAAACCTGTATGACTAACTTTCTTTTATGGAATATTTTTTTTGTCCAGCAAATAAAATTATGTGTGTTCAGTTATGTTTCAGTACCTCATTGTTTAAACAGCTGCAACATTCAAAATATCTTCTTTTGTGTTCTGCAGAAGAAAGAACAAATTTGGAACAACATGAGCCGAATTAAATACGTCTTTTAGGCTGCAATACACATAAGCAGACCAAAGCTTTGCTCTCAGGCTAAACTTTGGCATGCTTCATAGGAAAAGCACAATCTAAAATGAAAAAACACTGTTACTCTGCTCTGCATCTAGTTCTTATCTGTATTTCACCTCGTTTTATAAGAACAGGCATGCAGGAAATCTGTAAGATGAATGCAAAAACATTAACATTTAATCAGGGTTCTGCTTTTTATAAGCCACTAAGAGTTCCGGCACCAACATTATAAAGCATTACGGCCTTTAGCTCCAAGCAGAGAACACGCTTACCATCTGTGAGGAGTAAACCGTTTGATTAGGACACGAACTCTGCTTAATGAATGTCTGGTAGACTGTAGGGGTCGGTAAGTTAATTACTGCGGTCAAATCGCTTGCACATGTTGATGATCAATCTAGCTCTAGTGATGCCTTATTCAGGCTTGTGTTGCTTTAGTCAGATTTTTTTTAATAGTTGGATTCATCAAAAACTTGGGCTGTTTAAACCCACAGCCTGCAATATCCCTGAAATGTTACCTACTGATTCATCTATGTTGTGTAATAACAACAAATCTGGGTTCATTCTGACCCATGACGAGCTCTGACACAACAGCATCCATTCACATCCTCCTGTGACCTCTGCTAACTTGCAATTGTTACCTAAAAGAGCTATGTCTACTGGATTGAACCCATAAAATGTAGTTTTGTTGGCATCAATAAATGTATTTAGGTTGATTCAGTGATATTAAATAATATTTCTGACTTGAATTAAACCAGTTATCTTAACTGTTACAATTTTTTTCCAGTGCATACTCCCAATGACACCATCGCTGAAACGTTCGTTTCCTGTGTCACATCCACTGATGTTTCCATCTGCTGTCAGCTGGTTTTATTTTAGAGATAACAATTTAACAACCCAATCACAATATTATGTCTTTCTTTTATGGCCTTTTTTTTTTTTTTTTATAGCACTGAAAACTATCCACATGCTCATGATCCAAGACTTTTGGTAAAGATGTAGAAAAGTGAAATAATATTTTCCACAATAAACTATACAGAGATAGTTCACACAGAAACAAAGGTTCCCTTTCGAGAGTACTCTCGTACTGCGTAAGCTAGCTTACGCTATGGGAAAAGGTCCCCTTTTCTCGAGAATATGAAGCCAAAAATTATCCTTAATTTTTAAATAATGTAAAACGCAGTGCTGCAGCACAGCAGACCCAAGCGAAGCGGCTCGCGCGCTTATTGGCTGTGCTGCGGCAACTGCAGCAACCTATGGTGAGGCGGCGGAGAGTAACGAACCAATGGGGGCGCTTCGCGCCCATTGGACGTCAGAGCGCGCCAAAATAGGCGTGGCTGGAACTATATAAGCCACCGCTTCACCATAGGGATCAGATTTCATCTCCTTCAGCGATCTCACCTGCACTTCGCTGTCTTCTCCGGAGAAGCCTCTACACGCCGTCGAAAAGCCTCTCAGCGGGATAGCACTGCAACGCAGATCTGAGGACGCCGGCTCGTGCTTCATCTCGACGCCGCCTTCAGCACTCGCTTCCTGCTGCGCCATCCGGCGTGACTATATCCTTTTCAAAGCTAGTGTGTTTGCCGCTGCATCACACTTTTTTCCTCCAGAATTCGAGGCGTTGTTTCAAATGCCTCGGGCCTGCGCTTCCTGCCGAGGCCCTCTGCCCAGCGAGGACCGCCACATCATCTGTGTCTCCTGCCTGGGCCGCGAGCATGCTGAGAGCGCACTCTTCAAGGGTGGCTGCCCTGAGTGCGACGACATGGCTATATCGACCCTGCGGGCTCGATTAGCTCAAACCAGCCACGATGCTCCACCCGCTCCGCCTCTTCTCTCTCAAGTACCGCGTAAGAAACGCCGCGATCAGAGAATGCCTGAGCATACTGCTACACGCGAGCTCACGCCGGAACACTCCCCGCATGCCTCGCCCGCTCTCTCTCCTTCGCCTGTCCTCTTCGTGGACGAGCAGCGCCAGTCCCTGCTCACCAGCGCCCCCTTCTCCTTCGGAGCGCCTGAGGCGGAAGAGGACAGACACGACAGCCTTTCTCTCGCCGCGTCCAGTAGTGAGGAATGGTCGGGCTCCATTGCGGACCCCCACCCCTCTACAGCACCCAGCTGCACCGGACAACGCGCCGATATCGACGCGGAGCTTACTCGCGTGCTTACAAGGGCTGTCAGCGACCTTCAGCTCGACTGGTCTCCTCCAGACGAGCCCGCTAAAAGCAGGCTGGATGAATGGTTCCTGCAGGGGCGCCCTTCGGCCCCTCCGCAAAGAAACGCCCCCTTCTTCCCGGAAGTTCACAATGAACTCACGAAGTCGTGGAAAGCCCCATTCTCCACACGCTTGAAGACTTCTGTCTCGTCAGCGCTCTCCTCTGTCGACGGCGCCCGAGACCACGGTTACGAGAGCCTCCCCCCTCTCGAGGAGGCTATTGCTGCACACCTCTGCCCGCCCTCAGCCGCTGGATGGCGGTCGAAGCCTGTGCATCCATCCAAGCCGTGCCGCACCACCTCAGCTCTCGCTGGCCAAGCTTACACCTCCGCTGGTCAAGCTGCTTCGGCTCTACACACCATGGCTGTGCTGTAGGTTTTTCAGGCCAGACTTCTCCGTAACCTGGACGAGTCTGCCCCAGATACCTATGACTTTAAAGATCTCCGCAGCGCTACTGATCTAGCCCTGCGTGCGACAAAGACCACAGCACAAGCGATCGGCCGAAGCATGGCAAGCCTCGCTGTTTTAGAGCGACACCTCTGGCTCACGCTCACGGAGATGAAAGACGCCGACAAATCCGCCTTTCTCGACTCTCCTATCTCGCCTTCCGGCCTCTTTGGCCAGTCGGTTAAGGGTTTCGCTGAACGCCTCACTGAGGCTCAGAAAACGTCACAGGCAATGAGACACTTCCTGCCGAAACGCTCTAGCTCTGCTGCGGGACGCCGTAGAAATGCGCCGCCCCCTCAGACCTCGAAGCCATCGCAGCCAGACTTACAGTCTCGCCCAGCGACCAAAACCCAGCACCGCTCTCGCTCTACGAGCCGCAAACCGCCAGAGAGACGGGGACCTCGGCCCAGGATTGTGCTGAACCCCGAGCCTCCGAAGCCCTCCTGACCTTCGGGCTGAAAAGACCGTGGTTAAGTCCCGCTGCGGCCGGACCACCACACAAGAAACCTCACATGCTTCCTCCAATCCCCTCACTAAAGGCGGTTGGAGATGTCTATACTGCAGTAAACGAGCCTGTTACAATGCACACACGCCTGCACACAAACGCCGTTTTCACGGCGACCTCAATAAAGCACAAAAAGAGCTTTTTCTATGTAGGCAGTGTGCCCACTACACAGTACGCACCCCTACATGTATACACACTCCCCCAAGTGTCACAAAGACTCACTCGGGTCTCCTTTCATGCCCACCTTCCCGCTCGCGCCGGAGGTGCTCTAAATGTAGCGCGCGTGCCCACTTCTCAGTGCGCAACCCTACAGATAAGCGCTGTCACCACAGTGTCACAAGCACAGCATACTCGAGCTACTGGTCCCCTCATAACAGGCGGCCAGTGGCCGAAGCACATTCAACCCATAGCCGCACGAGCCGCTGCATGGCAGGCCATCCCCGGCATATCAAATTGGGTTTTGAATATAATAAAACGAGGTTACTCGCTCCAGTTCGCTCGCAGACCGCCGCGCTTTCGTGCCGTGGTCGAAACGAAAGTGAAAAGCGAAATGACACACGTCCTTCGCGCCGAACTGATAAACCTTCTTGCAAAAGGGGCGATAGAAACTGTCCCCCCTGCGCAGCGCGAGTCAGGCTTTTACAGCCGCTACTTCCTCGTACCAAAAAAGGATGGCGGTCTCAGACCCATCCTAGATCTCAGACGTTTGAACAAAGCGCTTATGACGCGATCGTTCAAAATGTTAACTACCAAACAAATACTCGCGCAAATTCGCCCGAGGGATTGGTTTTTCTCAGTGGATCTGAAAGACGCTTACTTTCACATTCAAATAGCACCCCATCACAGGCCATTCTTGAGATTCGCCTTCGAGGGGCAGACTTATCAGTACATGGTTCTTCCATTCGGCCTCTCCGTAGCGCCCCGTACGTTTACACGGTGCATGGATGCCGCTCTCGCACCCCTGAGAATGCGGGGAGTGCGAGTATTGAACTACCTCGACGACTGGCTAGTTTTAGCCCATTCCGAGGAACTACTGACGACACACAGATCCTGGATCCTCAGCCATTTAGAATGCCTGGGTCTCACGATCAACACTGTCAAGAGCGCTCTGTCTCCCAGCCAGAGGATTTCCTTTTTGGGGATAGACATAGACTCTGTGACATGTACAGCGCGTCTGACGTCACAGCGCGCTCTCACTATTCAGCATTTAGCCGTGTCGTTCAAAGCCGGGTCTCTTTACCCGCTCAAACGATTTCAGGAAATGCTAGGTCTGATGGCATCAGCCTCTGCGGTTCTCAAACTGGGCCTGCTGCGCATGCGCCCACTACAGCGCTGGCTGAGAGACCGTGTTCCAGCGCGCGCCTGGATTTCCGGCCGCGCGCGCATCAGGGTGACCCACGGCTGCATCACAGCTCTGGCCCCTTGGAAAATAGCCAACTGGTATCAGTTAGGCGTAAGCACGGGCGCTGTCTCGAAATGGAAAGTAGTCTCGACAGATGCATCCAACCTCGGTTGGGGCGCCCTGTACGAGGGCAGGTCTGCCTCCGGCCTCTGGTCGAGCCCGGAGCGACTGTTACACATAAACTGTCTGGAGATGATAGCGGTCGAACTATCCCTGAAAGCTTTCCTCCCATTTTTAAAGGGCCACCACGTTCTGGTCAGATCAGACAGCATGTCAGTGGTGGCCTACATAAATCGCCAGGGTGGTGTCAGGTCAGAAACCTTGCACACCCTGACCGAGCGTCTTCTGACATGGGCACATTACAATCTGCACTCGCTAAAGGCAGCGCATGTACCTGGCATCCTGAACCGGGGCCCGGACATGCTTTCCAGAGCGAATGTTCCCCCTGGGGAGTGGTCTCTTCACCCACAGACGGTTCAGTTGATGTGGAGCATCTTCGGCAGGGCAGAGGTCGACCTCTTCGCCTCAGAAGACAACGCTCATTGCCCAATATATTTTTCAAAGAGCAGGGACGCGCTGGCCCTCGATTGGCCCAGACGCCCGCTTTATGCCTTCCCACCGGTCGCGATGCTACCGCAGGTCATCGATCGGGTCAGGAAGAGCAGATGTGCTATGCTGCTAGTAGCCCCACTCTGGACGACCCAACCTTGGTTCTCCGAGCTGATGCAGCTGTCCAGTACAGCCCCATGGCCAATACCGCTGCGGAAAGATCTCCTCACGCAGCTGAAGGGCGCGCTCTGGCATCCCCACCCCGAACTTTGGGCCCTTCATGTATGGCCCCTCAACGGGTACCCGGGAACCTCCCTGAGGGAGTGTTAAAGACCATTACGGAAGCCAGAGCGCCCTCAACCAGGCGCCTATACGCGCAGAAATGGTCAGTGTTCTCCACCTGGTGCGGGACACCGAACCTAGACCCTCACTTATGTGACGTGACGGAGATACTCTCCTTCCTACAGGAGCGTTTAGATGCGGGCAGATCCCCGTCTACGCTCAAAGTGTATGTGGCAGCCATTGCAGCTTCTCATGCTCCGGTGGCCGGCCTATCACTGGGAAAAAAACGAACTGGTCATTCGTTTCCTTAAGGGAGCTCGTCGGATGAACCCTCCCCGACCCCCTTCAATCCCTTCCTGGGACCTGTCTACGGTCCTAGAGGCCTTAAAGGGCCCCCCTTTTGAACCGCTTCAGTCTGTCGATATGAAGCTTCTTTCGTTCAAAACCGCTTTTCTACTGGCTCTGGCCTCAGTCAAGCGAGTGGGGGATTTACATGCGCTATCTGTAAGCGCTGACTGTCTCGAGTTTGGGCCTAATGACTCCAGAGTCATTCTCAGACCAAGACACGGCTATGTCCCCAAGGTGCTCTCAACACCGTTCAGAGCGCAGGTCATCTCGCTGTCAGCCCTTTCCTCGCAAAGCGACGAAAGCAACGCGAGCTTCATCTGCCCCGTCAGGGCTCTTAAAACCTATATTGCGCGCTCCGCCTTATTCAGGAGGTCGGACCAGCTCTTCATATGCTTTGGTGGGCGCACCCGAGGTCTCGCCACCACGAAGCAAAGCCTATCGCGATGGATAGTAGACACTATCTCGCTGGCTTACAAATCTAAGGGCCTTCACTGCCCTTTCGACATCAGAGCCCATTCCACCCGAGGTATGGCCTTGTCATGGGCGTGGTCCTGCGGGATACCACTGGATGATATCTGTGCGGCGGCAGGCTGGGCCTCTCCGTCCACATTTATTAGATTCTATAATCTGCAAGTCCCTGCCCTGCAGGCCAGGGTACTTTCTATATAGACGTGCTAAGCCTTATCACGTCCCCCTTTTTTCGTTCCCTATATAAAGCTCACTAAGGTTGGCTGTTGGGACTGGGATTTCTCCTGCTATAAAGCCCGAGCTCTCGGCTCGGGCTGTGACAGGTCGAAGTTCCCGAGCACGCACGGCGTTTTACATTGTGTTCCCATAGCGTAAGCTAGCTTACGCAGTACGAGAGTACTCTCGAAAGGGAACGTACTCGGTTACTAACGTAACCTCGGTTCCCTGAGATGAGGGAACGAGTACTGCGTAACCTGCCGTGCTATGTGCTCGGACCGGGTGATCGCTTCAGTCGATTTAAAACCTGATCCCTATGGTGAAGCGGTGGCTTATATAGTTCCAGCCACGCCTATTTTGGCGCGCTCTGACGTCCAATGGGCGCGAAGCGCCCCCATTGGTTCGTTACTCTCCGCCGCCTCACCATAGGTTGCTGCAGTTGCCGCAGCACAGCCAATAAGCGCGCGAGCCGCTTCGCTTGGGTCTGCTGTGCTGCAGCACTGCGTTTTACATTATTTAAAAATTAAGGATAATTTTTGGCTTCATATTCTCGAGAAAAGGGGACCTTTTCCCATAGCGTAAGCTAGCTTACGCAGTACTCGTTCCCTCATCTCAGGGAACCGAGGTTACGTTAGTAACCGAGTACGTTATCTCATCATGTACTCACCCGCATGCCAAAAAGTGACTTTTTGATGATTATCCTGGTCTTTTTTTTCAGTATTATAAAAGTGAATGAGAATGGGGTCTGTCAAGCTCCAAAATGACCATAACAAATCCATAAAAGTAGTTCATATGGCTCATGCACATAAGGTTTACTGGTGGAATATGATTCGATCACAAGTTCAAGTCATTCTTTTGAGTTGGGTCTTTTCAAAGTTAACAGCTCACTGAGGACAAGATTATCAATCTATAACACATAAAACGATAGTTTGACTTGGAATACAGTGCATGAGTTATATGGACCACATTTATGATGCTTTCATGGTGCTTGGAAACTTCAGATCCCATTAATTGTAACTGCATGCTGAAGTACATTCTCCTTTTGTGTCTCATGGAAGAAACCAATACTTTAGGTTTGGAACAACATGAGGACAAGTAAATGATGACATTTCTGGTTGAACCAATTCTTTTAGGGCACCATCAGCAGTTATGTAGCCTCTGGCATGAGTGATTGACCTGTGAAACATTAGTGAATGAGCTCCACCTGTCCACTCAGCAGATCCAGTGACTTCAGAACAGAAGGAGTGCACTACAATTCAAACAAATGTGAACAGCTCTTTCATAACACTGAGTCACATGTTTTATGCTGGGTTTTATTAGTTAATAGAGATGCTCTTTGGCCACAATTTGGCGTATTTTAACTGTAAGTGTTTAAAAATGCCAATTTATTTTTTATCAAGACATCATGAGTTTTTTGGCAGTGTGAGCTGAATATACTGTAGGATACACATCATTCCTCAAAGATAATGACTGCTAGTGAAATGATGCTTGTGACAGCTGTGAAGTGACAGTTTGTTCTAGCACACACATGAACACATACACATGACTGCATTCGATAAGATAAAGACAATCTGTTATTAGTTTATAGTCACCAAGGCCTGCGTGTTTAAAACTATTTGTTTCAGCTCATCTACGAACCAGAGAATACTTCAAATCTGATTGGTCAGCAAAGACCCTGATCCTGATTATAAATTCTTTTGTTTTCCAGTTACAATATCTAAATATATATATATATATATATATATATATATATATATATATAATATTGCATAATTTTGCTTGTTAAGCCATCTTAAAATCTCTTAAGGATGTTTAGATATATTTCACTGGGGAAATACTGATTAAGAATATTATTACA
Source organism: Carassius carassius (assembly GCF_963082965.1). Classification (NCBI taxonomy): domain Eukaryota; kingdom Metazoa; phylum Chordata; class Actinopteri; order Cypriniformes; family Cyprinidae; genus Carassius; species Carassius carassius. The sequence goes on along the minus strand of NC_081788.1, from coordinate 9,191,034 downwards.
ACCCGAATTCCGGAAAAGTTGGGACGTTTTTTAAATTTTAATAAAATGAAAACTAAAGGAATTTCAAATCACATGAGCCAATATTTTATTCACAATAGAACATAGTTAACGTAGCAAATGTTTAAACTGAGAAATTTTACACTTTTATCCACTTAATTAGCTCATTTAAAATTTAATGCCTGCTACAGGTCTCAAAAAAGTTGGCACGGGGGCAACAAATGGCTAAAAAAGCAAGCAGTTTTGAAAAGATTCAGCTGGGAGAACATCTAGTGATTAATTAAGTTAATTGATATCAGGTCTGTAACATGATTAGCTATAAAAGCTTTGTCTTAGAGAAGCAGAGTCTCTCAGAAGTAAAGATGAGTAGAGGCTCTCCAATCTGTGAAAGACTGCGTAAAAAAATTGTGAAAAACTTTTAAAACAATGTTCCTCAACGTCAAATTGCAAAGGCTTTGCAAATCTCATCATCTACAGTGCATAACATCATCAAAAGATTCAGAGAAACTGGAGAAATCTCTGTGCGTAAGGGACAAGGCCGGAGACCTTTATTGGATGCCCGTGGTCTTCGGGCTCTCAGACGACACTGCATCACTCATCGGCATGATTGTGTCAATGACATTACTAAATGGGCCCAGGAATGCTTTCAGAAACCACTGTCGGTAAACACAATCCGCCGTGCCATCAGCAGATGCCAACTAAAGCTCTATCATGCAAAAAGGAAGCCATATGTGAACATGGTCCAGAAGCGCTGTCGTGTCCTGTGGGCCAAGGCTCATTTAAAATGGACTATTTCAAAGTGGAATAGTGTTTTATGGTCAGACGAGTCCAAATTTGACATTCTTGTTGGAAATCATGGACGCCGTGTCCTCCGGGCTAAAGAGGAGGGAGACCTTCCAGCATGTTATCAGCGTTCAGTTCAAAAGCCAGCATCTCTGATGGTATGGGGGTGCATAAGTGCATACGGTATGGGCAGCTTGCATGTTTTGGAAGGCTCTGTGAATGCTGAAAGGTATATAAAGGTTTTAGAGCAACATATGCTTCCCTCCAAACAACGTCTATTTCAGGGAAGGCCTTGTTTATTTCAGCAGGACAATGCAAAACCACATACTGCAGCTATAACAACAGCATGGCTTCATCGTAGAAGAGTCCGGGTGCTAACCTGGCCTGCCTGCAGTCCAGATCTTTCACCTATAGAGAAAATTTGGCGCATCATTAAACGAAAAATACGTCAAAGACGACCACGAACTCGTCAGCAGCTGGAAATCTATATAAGGCAAGAATGGGACCAAATTCCAACAGCAAAACTCCAGCAACTCATAGCCTCAATGCCCAGACGTCTTCAAACTGTTTTGAAAAGAAAAGGAGATGCTACACCATGGTAAACATGCCCCGTCCCAACTATTTTGAGACCTGTAGCAGAAATCAAAATTGAAATGAGCTCATTTTGTGCATAAAATTGTAAACTTTCTCAGTTTAAACATTTGCTGTTATCTATGTTCCATTGTGAATAAAATATTGGCTCATGTGATTTGAAAGTCTTTTAGTTTTCATTTTATTAAAATTTAAAAAACGTCCCAACTGTTCCGGAATTCGGGTTGTATTTTCAGTAAAGCATGTTGAGCATGCAAGCCACTGCATTATTATCAGGGAAGAAGTGGACTGGTGATTCATTTGTCTTGTTGATAGTGTTTTGGATCGTGACATCATTGTCCAAAGATCAAAGGTCAAAAGAGGCACAGGTCAGTTTGAGGCTAAACGGTTCTGCTTTTCAGGATGGGTTCAACTACACACAGAGCTTTTATCAATAGCCACAATAGTTGAGCTGAAGACAGAACTGTACTGTCAAGATTTCATTGTTCCTGTGTCAAAATCCAGAGACAATAATTGTCAAATTTGGCCGGATGACCTCTATAACAATAGCAAGTTCATTCTTCAGTGTGAGAAACCCTTCAATGAATCAGATGAGATACAAGTGGGGGGAAAACACACGGAAATGACTAAACATAGATTTGGTTCATGAATCAACTGCTGTGACTATGACACTCAAAAGATCCAGATAGGATTCCTGAAATCCAACTCTTCCTTTGGTCATATTTTCACCTCAAAACTCAGGTGATGGTGACTATGGCCAAACAATCACCATTCTTTATTGTTTTTATGGGAAAGACACCAAAGTGAGGGGTCACACTAAATTTGCAGACATGTATAACCTCTTTGGAGTCTTTAAAAGTGTCCGTTCAATCATTAACAGACTTAATCAATACCTGTGACTCAATGAAGCCATGTGTAGGCCTTTGCTAAGAAGTGTGTCTCAAACTCAACACATTTTTTACCATATCGGTGAATCCCAACTGTCCAGTAAGAGCATTTGCACACTATTCCCCAGCGAGACGACTGTCCTGCATCTCCATTTATTTTCACAAAGGCATTTGGAAAATGTCCTGAGCGTGGGCAGTTTTCTTGTTGCTCTGGAGAAGATGACCATTCCATCATGTAGTTTATATAAATATATCAGCAGATAGGGTATATAGTATACTTTCAAGATAAGTAATTAACTGTGCCTCTTTATTCAGTGTATATGTTTACACAAGATTCACATCCATTATATAATCAGTATTTTGAACACATGGCCCCAAAAACTATTTGGACACTTAAGACAAACTTAAATAGCTATCGATGTCTTTGCATTTTATAGGAAAACATCAGTACAGAAGGTTAAAAGCCATTTGCAGATGATATTTTGTTTGATATTTTATCTGCAACGAATTAAATTCAACCACCTAAGTTGTTTTGTTGAATGAAAAATGTATTTCGTTGAATTACATATGAATTATGTATTTAATACTGTATGTCATAAAGGCAAATTAGAATATTTTTTTCTGTTTCTGTGCTGTTAAAGCATTAAAAAGATAAAAACAAAAGAGATAAAAGTGAGTAGATAGACTAAGTATAAGGTCAGACTGAGCCAAAAGATTTGAAATCATGTCTAGTTAACATCACTTACTCGAGGGCCACACTGTATGGTTATTACAGTCCTTTAACATTTTTGCTTGTCTAACTAGATGATGTGATCCCAGTGAGATCTTGGGTAAAAACAATCACACACTGTGTGACATCAACCACTGATGAAAACAGCAGCATGAAAACATAGCATCCAAGTCTTTGGTCCCAATTGTCTATTGAGTTTTTCTAACCATGCATGCACACTCATGCAGCTTCCAAGTGTGCCTTGACCTTTTTTGCACTAATCAGTTTGTCTACAAGGTGGAAACACTGGCCCAGCTTGTTGTTTCACACTTAGAAAAAGAAACAGATGATACAGAACAACTACTACAACAAACTACTGGAGACGCAACAACAACAGATAGCCACAATGACGAGTGTTTGTTTGAGGAGCTTTAAAGAGATTTCATCAGTCATAACTTCTGGAGAGAAATAGCACAGACACTGGTCAGAAATGTATCTTTTTAGCGCATTTGTCAAGTGCCTGTGTTCATGCATGCTATCAAATTGTAGTTTGAAAGGCAACGCATTCATCTACACGCATTCACTAGCATTTGCATCCAAACTGAAGTATATAAACAAAGTATCATATGATATATGCATGAAAAAAATAATTGCAAAAATAATGGGTTTTTTTTTTTTTACTGGTTTCCTGAACACCCCCCCCCCACTACCATTGGTTGAATGAATAGGTAGCCCCGCCCCTAACTCAATTCATTGGCCGAACAGATGGAGGACAAACACCTGTGCATCAAACGCTAAGGTGATTTTGTGAGAAAGATTTCTTAAATTGCAATTTACAGGGGAATCTGGCTTTCTCATAGTTGTCTCTGCATGTTATAATGGAATAAGAGAATGTATTTTTAAATTAAAAATAACAAAAACAGCAAAGCAAAGTGCAATAAGTCCTTTGAAATCCCTGTCATCTGTTCCACTGCTAACTTCTCTCATCTCTCCCTCTCTCTTTCACATTTCTGTTGTGCTCAGCCTTTTGATGAATGCGAGCGGACGCCATACAAGGCTCTGCTGTGCATCTGTTTACAATTTCCCATTATTACATGATACACACATCAGCAGCAGGTCCATCTGATCACCATGTATGGTCATCCATCGCTCAGAGGGTATGGATCCCACAAACAATTTGATATCCATGAGCCAAAATAGGCTCCTCTACATATACCCTCCAAAATCAACAACACTCTACAAAGCGTGGAGGTATTGAAACACCTGTATGAACCTGTTAAAGAGGATTTTAATCAGCAAGACGTCTCTGTGTAAAGAAAATTACCTTTAGGTACCCTTATGTATATGCATTGTAGATAAAAAGCTGGAAAATGCACCAAACCATGAGGGCCCCCATAATATGTCATGCTTATGAGCATGCTAATGGGCACTAAAGCACTCACGCACACACGTACCATGTGACAATATTCTCAGAGAGATCAGTGTGTGCTGCTGAGGTCTTTCTGATGGACCTGACAGGAGAGGCTTTGGTCTGTCACACACTGACCTCCTCCATGCTTTTGTCACTGAAACACACACTATTGGAGCTGACAATGAAGTCTGCTCTCATTTGCCTTACAACGGTGGGAAACACCAAGACAGACGTGTAAAAATGCAAGTCATATTCAATGAGATTAAGCTGTCTGTCATTGACTAGAAGAGCACTCTGGGAAAAAAACTAACTCTAAACCTAACTAGCATTAGCTATGGGAATATGTGAGCAGTTTGACTTCTTATTATATCATACATACTAATTTCAGTCTTGATATTAGCTTGCTATCTTGATATCATATCATATTTCATATATTTATGGGACACAAAGTATATTGGTACCATAATATCTCAGTTATGTACGTTTTTTTCTAATTTATCGGTATCAGCCGATATTGGATATTGTTTCCTGTTCTGACTCACAACCTGTAAGTATGTTTTCATATTTAAAAAATTTGTCTCGTCGCACTGGGACACACGGCATCACAATATGTTAAGGGGAGTAACATTTCCATTACACGCCTGAGGCATTCGGCCAATCACAATCCACTGGACAGCTGGCCAATCACAGCACACCTCGCTTTTCAGAATGATGAGCTTTGTAAAAATCTATTTTTTTTTTATCTTAAACTGCATAAACACATTGCATTACGACAAATAATGTTCTTTTTAGCAACGTCATATGACCCCTTTGACATCATCTAATGCTCACTTAAATGTAAATATAAAATAAGTAGTGACAGATCATTTCTTCCATATTGTGATGTGGTGTAGCAGATTATTGAAAAATACAAAAAAATGTAGGGTGTGGACTCTATGCATCGGATGTGACTTTGCAGTCGATTGTAAGAAAAGGGGCGGTTTATGCAGACTACATGATTAAAGCAGAAAAGTCTGTTGTTACACTGGAAGATCCGGTTATGACATTTTGATTTGAAATCATAAATGTTTTAAAAGGTAATGAAACATGCATGGATTAATCTTTCATAATAAGATACATTTAGAAAATACAGTGAATTTCCTTTTCATGCCACTTTAAAGTTGATTTTTAAAATACAAAAAATTTAAAAACACTATTTAATGTAATTTTGAGCAAATCTCAGAAGGATAATGCAGTCTTTAAAGTGTACATTATAAGAATGTAATTCCTTTTATTTAATACTTTATTTTTCATTCAACAAAATAGTATAGTCTATATTTTATAAGATCCACTTTTAGCTCCCCTCCTTATTGATACATCCCTAGTCAACATCACTTAAAATGCCTAAAATGTAATGCCTTAAATCATAAAGTAACACCCTCTGTACATGAACCAAATGAATTTGAGGTCAGACTATAATAATCAAATGTCAAACAAAACTCATCACTCTAAACAGGCACATTTTTTACAGGCAAAACAACAACCAGCTGTTTCAATGAAGTCCTGCCACTCAAAACCAAATTACTTGTAATGTAAACAGAAATAAGAAAGCAGAACACCATATGGGACTCCAGATTTTGGCTTTTCTGCAGTGTTTATGCTCTTTCCCGCTGCTTTGAAAACTCCCCAAATCCCACCAAAGACCCTTAATCCTTCAAAGAGAGTTAAGAATCAGCTTCAGACGGACTGCGGGCTACCGCTTTAACACAGCCCTGCCAAACTGAATAACTGCATGAATAAATGAGTCAGTTTACGTGAACATTTGACTGTTTTACAGTAATAGTCTCTCAGATGGGGAAAAAAATCAACTCACCGGTTTGTGTGGTGTGTGACAGCGCAGCCACGCACAGATTTCCCAAAACAACACACACAATTCCCAAAGTGCTCCTTGGTCTGCTTTGTATAAAACAACCTTTCAGGTCCAGCCTGCTCTTTCTGTACTTTCTTCCCTCTCTCTATCTGTTTTCAGTCAGTTCTTTCTCTCTACACTGGTTTTTGCTCCCGTCTACTTCACCTCTGTTAAGTCCCTCTCACTTACTGACAGGCACATGCACTCTCTCTCTCTCTCTCTCTCTCTCTTACTCGCTCCACCACTGCAGGACTTCCTGATTGACAAGGGTTGCTATGGTGAGGTACAGACTGTGTGCAGACTGTCACTTTTGGCTGCCTTTACTAAAGGGCACTTGAATAGGCAGTCAGCCTTTTGTGCCCATAAGGTGATATTTCACATCGCGGGGTTAAAGACTGACGAATTCAAAGACTAAACCACATCTACCTCCTGACGTCCCTCCTCTCATTTCACTCTGTCCTCCCTGAGTTCCCACCCCACTGTTTTTCTACGAGCCACTACTTATGCTTGTCTGGTCTTACATGGCCAAGCAGAAGAGGACAGAACGTGACTTTAGGCTTGAGAACTTCTTTAACAACAAATCACTGACTAATAAACAGAGGACTTGAATTGAGAAAGGTCCTATTCTGAGATCTGTCAAGAAAGTTTAAGATTTAAAGCAGGGGTCTCAAACTACTGGCCCTTGAGATTTGACAAAGCCCCTGGAGTGTTTTTCCTTAGAGGGACAGATCAGCCAAAAACGAAAATTCTGCCATCATTTACTTGCATATGTAAAATAAATTAATACTAATAATTGAAAAAAGGTACCATAAAGCTTAAATTCCATGTTTTTAGGGTATATTCATATATATTCAGCATTGCTTTAGCAGCACAAAAGGTTGTTGGTTCAATTCCCAGGGGAGCACAATGTTAGATAAAAATAATAAAAAATGTATAGCCTGAATGCACTGTAAGTCGCTTTGGATAAAAGCGTCTGCTAAATGCATAAATATAAAAATATATAAATATAATAGTATATAATATGAACTACTGTTAAAGGTTTTGTGCCTGTAATATTTTTATGTTTTTAAAAGAATTCTCTTATTCTCTCCTAGGCCGCATTTATTTGATCAAAAATACAGTAAAAACAGTAAAACTGTGAAATATTATTACAATTTAAAATAAGTGTTTGCTATGTGCATATATTGTAAACTGTAATATATTCCTGTGATGCAAAGCTGAATTTTCAGCATCATTACTCCAGTCTTCAGTGTCACATGATCCTTCAGAAATCACTCTAATATTCTGATTTACTGCTCAGGAAAAATGTATTATTATTATCAATGTTGAAAACATTGATAATAACATCAGATTCTTTGGTGAATAGAAAGTCTATAAGAATATATATATTTTTATTTGAAGTAGAAATATTTTGTGACAATGTCAAAGTATTTACTGTGACTTAAAAAATGTTTTAACCTTTCCTGCTGAATGAAAGATATTATTACAAATAATTATTTAAAAATAATATATTAAAAAAATATATAAAATAATAATTTTATATGATGATTATATATTATGCATGAATATACCTTGCAGATAAGTCAGCTTTGATAAACCACTATCTACAAATGATGATTCTAACATAAACATAGCAATAAAATCATTTAAAAACAGATAAAATCATGTTGTTGCTCATAATCAAAATTTTACAGCTGTTAACCTTATCGATTTAGAATTGACTACATCTGAATGTTACGTCCTTTCGTGTCTTATGAACTGTGCTAAAGGTGGTGATTATGGATGATCATTATACAGTACAAAGTACTGATGCTCTGATTTACAAGACTTGAGTTTTATACGAGCTAGAATTTGGCATGATCAACCAGAAATAACAATGAGAGGATAAAATTTTGGTGCTATTCATTTTGAGCTGACATTGATACATATGATTTATTAACTCTTTTTGTCACAGTTCATGAGTATACCTGTGTGTGTGTGTGTGTGTGTGTGTGTGTGTGTGTGTGTGTTTGTGTGTGTGTTTGTGTGTGTGTGTGTGTGTGTGTGTGTGTGTTTGTGTGTGTGTGTGTGTGTGTGTGTGTGTGTGTGTGTGTGTTTGTGTGTGTGTGTGTGTGTGTGTGTGTGTGTGTGTGTGTGTGTGTGTGTGTGTTGGTGTGTCTGCAATGAGGCATTTTTGCCAAACAGCAACCAGACTATTGCAAAACGGAGGAGAGAAGAAAATACATTCACAGCTTGATGTAAAAGCATGATGTGAGACCAGACGAGAGGAAAGCAGAACACACTTTTCTTACACTGCTCTGAAAGTGGAGTGTGTGAGACTGAGAAAAGAGAAATAAATGGAGAGTGAGTGATGAACTAGGAGTGGAGGCATGCACTTCTGTCTCCAGCAGCGAGCAGATATTTGTGTCTGCCAGTATGATGATTACTGGACTGAAAGAAGCCTCATCAATCTCTTCATTATTTCTGTCTTTCTCTTTTTATTCTGTTGGACAAAGTTCAGTTCTGTTCTAAAGATACATTATGACCAAACACAGAGTAAGAAAGCACATCACATGTACAGGTTTCTTTAAACCAGGGGTCTTTACTGCTGGAGGGTTGCCAGTTTTTTTTTATCTTTTTATAGCATTATAGCATAAACAAGTTGCTCCAGTCCTGACAAAATGTAACCAGCGGCTCAAGGGATACTGTGAATGGCAGCTAAGCACTGTTGAACATGACTGGTGTGACTCAGTGTTGCGTAAGAGGAAGCTAGGTTTACCACAATGGTAAATATTTACTCTTGACAAGACCCAGACTGCACTGTTATATATCTGATATATAACACTCAATAAAAAATAGATTTTAGGGATGCAGAGTCTTTGACCTCAACGCTTGAATGTTCTGAACACAGATGAGCTTCTGTAAATAAAATAGCAACATACAAAACACAAGAGCAAGAAATGCAGCCTGTAGCCTCTACCAGACTCAAGCAGCATCAGATCTATCCAGTGTAACAAATGCTTGTCAATGAAACAACAACAGTACATGCATCTGATTCTAGTTAACCCTTCATTTCTATGGGGAAAACAATGAGAAATATCACAAATTCATATATATATATCTATCTATATATAGATATATATATACGTGAACTGCCAGAACTAATGCTAGATGCTCTATTTTCAGTATATATATAACAAATGGTTCTGCTGCAAAGTTGTTTGCTGGCACATATTTATCTAATTACTATTTATTCACGTATTTTGATTTTATCTTTTAAAAAGTAAATTCAGCTGCCGACATGCACATGTAAAGATGTGTGATTCTTCCTGCGTCTTCAATTGAAAGTTTCCAATTTAGAGGCAAAAATCAAATAATTTCTGAACTTTGTAGTAGTAAACACACAAACACACACACACAAACAATTTTAAAATGTATTCAAATATTGAACAACTATTGTGATTTTCCTAAAATAAATGCCACTAAAAACTACTGACTGACTGTGTCTACTGTAGGAATAAATGACTGTTGTCAAGCAAGCACATGGGAAACACTGTTTGACAGGAATCTAGCAGATCAGGCTCAGGCCTAAGATCCATAAATAAAAAATTCAGTTCTCTTTGCATTCACACCAGCACTGCACAGTGGACTTGAACTTGAAGTATCTGCATTTGGCATTTCACAACCTGAAAAATCCTCACAGTCTAAGCCCCAGTATATATACTGTATATATATATATATATATATATATACTGTATATATATACTATATATATATATATATTCATGTTCAAAATCACTTTTTCAAAACCAACATGAAAGAGACCAGCAGTGAAGAAAAGAAGCATACAGTTAAGTAAAAGAGAGTTATGAAGTTTGAAGAGATCTACAAGATGGGTATTTACCGTGAGGAGACTTTTCTCTGGAATGAGCAGCGGTTCTGTTTCTGCTGGGAGGGCGTTTGCAATGTACTGTGATTCTGTGACTCAACCTTTGTGTGTGTGTGTGTGTGTGTGTTACTCTGGCTGTGTGTAATACACCATTCTGGGCAAGCCAGGATCATACATAAAACTCTCTGTGCCTAACGAGTCCAAAGCTCTGTAATAGTTTCCATCCCATACTCACACACACACACATGCACAGCTGGAAATAATAGACGGTCCCATGCAGGCTGAGGAGAAAAACCCTCTTGTGTTAAAATCAAAAGAACAAATGAGTGTATTTCCCTTCCCACACACACAGATGGCCTGTTTGATCTGCAAATACATCAGTTCATTGTTCATTAGAGGACAGATACTCTTTTTCTCTGTGTCTGACCTTCTATCATCTCATTTCTTCATATCTGCTTTACCGGTCATTCAACCAATCACAGCTTGGAAACTTGCTTCCTTCGGTCCAGTCATACTGTCAGTAACAAAGCAACACACGTACATTGAATTTGAGATGTGCCCTCTGCTGGAGCATGAGATGTCCCATTCAAATAACACAGCACACATTCTGACTATTTCCACAGGCAATGAGGTTTAGAGGCCCTTGTGTCCATTAAATGAAAGGATACTGGGCTGACCGGCAAAGATTAGGCACTCCACATCAACATCAACCTAAAAAGCGTATTTTAAATTATTGTCTAAGGTTGCAAAAACAAATCTTGGCATCCGCCTGTTTTCCTTGAAGTGGTGATGTTTGATTCATGAATGAGTCAGATATATTCAATGAATTTAATGAATTTTAAAATGCCCATAACTGCTGATGGACTGTCCCATATAAGCATATTTAACGGTGTTGTTTTATATGACCATTGAGGAATTTTAACCAAAGTATTTTGCAGACATTTCATGAACACCCTAAAGAACTTGTGGGAAATGGGCATCCGATGTCCCCTTTAATAAAGTGACCGGTGAGTGTAAATATGGCATAACCCTGACTAAAGTCTATACTGTTGAGACCAGCACAGCACTGACATAAAGATATGATATAAATGATATATAAATGTAATCAGCATATAGTGATATTAAAACAAGCCTCTGTTGAAGAGATAGTTTTGAAAAAGCGAGAATAGAGTTGAGGTTAACAATAAAATTGAGGTGAAACTGCAAAAACACTGACCGTGCCACTTCCTGAAAATCCTGGAGACTTGTTGGTAATAATTCTTTAAGTAGTTTTTGTCCAGTGATCTGTTAGATAAAACATTATTATAAAAAGTACTGCACACTCCTGAAGAATCCTTTATCACAGTTTTATTCCAGGTAAAGGTGGTTTGACATAGACAAGATTATTTATCCCTATTTACTCACACCACCTTTCTTCCTCATATCTCCCAATAACAGGTCAATCAAATAAATGAAGAGTCATTCAAGATTCAAGATCAATTCCTGCAAATACATTACCATTCAAAAGTTGGAATTGCGATATTGAAGGTTTATTTTTCCCTGTGATAGTAAAGCCCGTTTTCAGCAGCTATTATTCAATATCATTGAATAATCATTGAATAATATCATTATATAATACAAAAACAATATTATAATAACAATGTGCTGATTTGGTACTTCAAAAACTTTTCTTATTATTATCACATAAAACTGATTGCACTGCTTAATGAACTTTTTTAGGTGATTAATTATGATTATACTTGCATTTCTTGAAGGTCACTGTATGTATTCTTGTAAGATTTTGTCTTTGTTTTTATAAATGACCAAACAACATGTTTTTTCATCTTACTGTTCTTTCGAAAGACAAAGGCTACATGACTCTCTTGAGAAAGAAAGCAAACTGAATCCAAACAGCTTGTAGATGGCCCAGATGCACAAGAAGAAGATAGGGAGCATATAAGGGTCTTTATTTTGAGGAATAGACTCCACTGGTGCTCAGCGCTGGACGCTTCATTGAACAGTACAAACCAAAAACACCAGCTTCATTTGTTACAGTCAAGAGAAGACTCTCAGGCAGATGCCATTGAAACAATTATATATCTATATTCATTTTGATTAAATTTTATGCAAGCTTGGATAATGAAATTACCAAACAAATGTTTCACACTTACAGGTGCTTCTCAATAAATTAGAATGTCGAGGAAAAGCTCATTTCAGTAATTCAACTCAAATTGTGAAACTAATGAACTAGTGAAAGAACCCTTTCACGCATAGTGGTCACTACAGTGGACAGCTATTAAAAAAGCATTTTCTTGAATTTGCACAGGTTTTTATGGCAAAGTTGCACATCAATCTCTTCATTGGACCCTGGTGCATCATCCTATAAATTGCAACCAAGTGGCAAGCCTTTGTGTTTTGATTTTTTCCCCCTCCAAACCAAGATGGCCAAGGGTCAGTCAGACATGCCAAGTTGCTCCAGAATATCCACCCATTCCTTCTATCCTAGGAGACTCTTGTAGGTAAAAAAAATATTGCAGCATAAAGCAATATCTATTGAGTCATATCACAGTAAAATTTTCCAAGTTTTGATTTTAGATTGAGAGAAAACTCTGATTAATCACATGTCCACTGTAGTGGACGTCATGCATGCAATGGCTATATTTCAGCTACAATTCATAATTATAATGTGAATACTGTTTTTGAAATTTAAAACTTAAAAACTTAATATGCATTGACTTTTTCTACTGTAAATAAATTTATTTGTATTATTAGAATGTAATTTTCATTGACATCGAAAAAAGTCATGTGATTACATAATGTATGACACTTGTAATGCATTACTTTACTTGTTAGATCAAAAAGTAATCTGATTTTATAATGCATATTATTGTAATGCGTTTTTTTACTAATAACATCAAAAAGTAATCTGATTACGTAATGCATGTTACTTTTAATGCGTTTCTTTACTCATAACATCAAAAAGTAATCTGATTACGTAATGCATGTTACTTTTAATGCGTTTCTTTACTCATAACATCAAAAAGTAATCTGATTACGTAATGCATGTTACTTTTAATGCGTTTCTTTACTCATAACATCAAAAAGTAATCTGATTACATAATGAATGTTACTTGTAATGTGTTTCCTTTCTCATAACATCAAAAAGTAATCTGATTATGTAATGTGTGTTATTGTAATGCGTTTTTTTACTCATAACATCAAAAAGTAATCTGATTACGTAATGCATGTTACTTGTAATGCATTTCTTTACTCGTTACATCAAAAAGTAATCTGATTAGGTAATGCACATTACTTGTAGTTAATTACTTGTTAGATCAAAAAGTAATCTGATTAGGTAATGCATGTTACTTGTAACACATTACTTTACTTTTAACATCAAAAAAGTAATCTGAATGGGTTATGCATGTTACTTGTAATGCGTTACCCCCAACACTGATCATTTCAGATGAGATTGAAAAAACGTATCGCTAAGTTTTCTCAGAGGAGGGCTATGATAGAAATGTGCATGTCCATCTTGAACATAATCATAATTATCAGCTAATAAGGGTAAATCTCCATACTCTGGTGCACTGGAGGGAGCATCTGAGTGGTTTCCACAGTTGTACCTTGACAGGCTGTAGAAAATTCTGATGGAATCACGTCCTCATGTTCTGATATCATAGATACGCGAAGTGCAACTTGTATGAAGTTGTATGAAGCCATTGCAATATTTTGCATTTATATTTTTTGCATATATTTTATAGTTTTCACATTATTTGATATAATTGCATTGATTAGTTTGTTAAATTCACATACTTTATCTGTTTGATTATTGTCTTATATTTAATACAGTATATCTTCAGTTTAAACCAACCGCATGCTGTCCACTCAAGTGGACATCTGAAGATCTCTTTGAAAAATTTGTAAAAAAATAAAATAAAAATAAATTCTTGTTTTTCATGCCCTAAGAGCAATAAAAACACATAGGAAAAAAATCCTGACTGAGGTTATCATAATTCATGCATGAAAGGGTTAAATACATTCAGTGCACACAGACTGAAGTAGTTTAAGTCTTTGGTTCTTTTAATTGTGATGATTTTGGCTCACATTTAACAAAAACCCACCAATTTACCTCAACAAATTAAAATATGGTGACATGCCAATCAGCTAATCAACTCAAAACACCTGCCAAGGTTTCCTGAGCCTTCAAAATGGTTTGGTTCACTAGGCTTCACATTCATGGGGAAGACTGCTGATCTGACAGTTGTCCAGAAGACAATCAGTGACCCCCTTTACAAGGAGCGTAAGTCACAAACATTTACTGCCAAAGAAGTTGGCTGTTCAAAGAGTGCTGTATCCAAGCATGTTAACAGAAAGTTTTTGTGGTAGGAAAAAGTGTGGAAGAAAAAGATGCACAACCAATCGAGAGAACCGCAGCATTATGAGGATTGTCGAGCAAAAGCAATTCAAGAATTTGAGTGAACTTCACAAGGAATGGACTGAGGCTGGGGTCAAGGCACCAAGAGCCACCACACACAGACGTGTCAAGGAATTTGGCTACAGATGTCGTATTCCTCTAGTTAAACCACTCCTGTACCACAGACAATGTCAGAGGCATCTTATCTGGGCTGAGGAGAAGAAGAACTGGACTGTTGCCCAGTGGTCCTAAGTCCTTTTTTCAGATGAGAACAAGTTTTGTATTTCATTTGGAAGTATGGAGGAAGAGTATGGAGTAAGGGTGGAGAAGCTCATAGCCCAAGTGGCTTGAAGTCCAGTGTTAAGTTTCCACAGTCTGTGATGATTTGAGGTGCAATGTCATCTGCTGGTGTTGGTCCATTGTGTTTTTTGAAAACCAAAGTAACTTCACCCGTTTAACAAGGAATCTTGGAGCACTTCATGCTTCCTTCTGCTGATCAGCTTTTTGTAGATGCTGATTTCATTTTCCAGCAGGATTTGGCACCTGCCCACACTGCCAAAAGCACCAAAAGTTGGTTAAATGACCATTGTGTTGGTGTGCTTGACTGACCAGCAAACTCACCAGACCTGAACCCCAGAGAGAATCTATGGAGTATTGTCAAGAGGAAAATGAGAAACAAGAGACCGAACAATGCAGATGAGCTGAAGACCACTGTCAAAGAAACCTGGGCTTCCAGACCACCTCAGCAGTGCCACAAACTGATCCCCTCCATGCCACGCCGAATTGAAGCAGTAATTAAAGCAAAAGGAGCCTCTACCAAGTATTGATACATGTACAGTAAATGAACATACTTTCCAGAAGACCAACAGTTCTCTAAAAATGTTTTTTTTATTTGTCTTATGAAGTATTTTAATTTGTTGAGGTGAATTGGTGAGTTTTTGTTAAATGTGAGCCAAAATCATCACAATTAAAAGAACCAAAGACTTAAACTACTTCAGTCTCTGTGCATTGAATTTATTGAATACACGAGTTTCAGAATTTGAGTTGAATTACTGAAATAAATGAACTTTTCCTCGACATTTTAATTTATTGAGAAGCACCTATACATAGTGATTCCAAACTTTTGAATAGTAGTGTACATTATAAACTACTGTAAGACATACAGAACAGACCAAACAGAAGAGGTAGTGTTTTATAGTGACCCGAGGACACTTACCGCGCTGCACATCTGCTGTTGAAGAGGATGTTTGTTTTCTTCATCAAACTGAGCTGCAATCTTCAGCTCTCTGTGTCCCTCTCCCTGAGGCACTCTGCTTTGACTCAGTGTCTTAGTAAACCCTCCCTCACTTCTTTTTGTCTTCCTCTGGCTCTGTTCTGCTGTCCAAAATAAATATTTAACAGTCATCAACAACCAAAGGTCATGTCCCACTCACTCTGCCTCTCTCCTCCCCGTTTTTATTATTTTCCCGCCCTTATAACTTAGTTTCTGGAGTGTATATGATTTAATGCTGATGGCCAACTCATTGGACTTGTTGCCCACTGCAGATACAAGTGATACAAGGAAGTAAAACACCAAAGATCTGCATTAGACTTTGTGCATTTAATAATTTAACCTGCTCCAGTCTAAACTCAACAAAATGTTAAACATTTGTATTAATTTGATTTATCATATTTTCTAAATGTATTTATTTAAATACCATAGAATCAAGAAAAGTCTGTTTTGTAAAAGTCCATTGTAAAAGTAAGAACGTTGTCTACATAAGCAAGATCCAATTCAGTTTAACAAATAGATTGCATGTTAAATATAAACCCTGTTCTGTGAATTTTAAACTGACAATTATGCATCATGATTTATTAGATTATGCTAAAGCTATATAATCCAAATGAGCAGAAATTTTATTTGCAAATATAATTGGCATAATTTAATTGATGTAGTTCACTGTTGTCTGAAGGTCAATTTAGTTTTAAGTTCACTTGTAATACAGCAGCTAAAAGAAAAATGTGATACGGTAATTTAGGTTGGAGGACAGAATTAACAAATATCACTAATTTAAGAGAATTCTGAACTAGTTGTTTCAAATAAATATACAAACCACAGCTACAGAAATGCAACAAATTTTGCCTTCTAACTCAAAAACCCTTTGTGACAACTAGCCCCGGTACTAT
Source organism: Carassius carassius (assembly GCF_963082965.1). NCBI lineage: Eukaryota > Metazoa > Chordata > Actinopteri > Cypriniformes > Cyprinidae > Carassius > Carassius carassius. The sequence goes on along the minus strand of NC_081788.1, from coordinate 9,174,338 downwards.
TTTGACTGGTTTTATTATGATGTATTACCATTTCAGAAATTAGCATCAAAATAAGCATTTATTTTCTTCTGTATTTCTCAATATTCCCTGAAATCGTATGTATACTATGGTATTAACATCTAGACTTTAATATCAAACAGGCAGCCATCTACGCAAATCAACTAAACCAAATGTAGCACTTTCACTTATTACACTGCATTTCTCAAGCCCAAATCCGTGATTCCTCTTCTCCTATTTAAACTATATTGTAGAGGAAAAACGCAAACACTTTTAAATGTAGACTTTCTCTGCAGCCCTGCAGTAAGATGAACACCGAGCATGAACGTCGGGAAACATTTAGTAAAACAACTATCAATGATAGTTTCTTAAATGTTTCCTGTGTTGCTGAGTTTGTTTTCCTCTTCAATACTGACACCTGGCGGAAAAGTGCAGTAGCGCAAGACCTCAAATAAATCAGTCAAAGAAACTTTAATTTAATACAAAATTAAAAACATTTACATACACATTTACATGACATGCAACATATTATTTACATTACAGATTTCGAAAACTTCAGCATATGTATAAACATTCATTTAAAAATAGATAATCAATATGATTCTGAATACAAATATATCATCGCTCTGTGAATTTAATCGAAAGAGACTTAAATGAGTGTACAAAAAAATACAACATCTACACAGTGCAGTGACAGATCTGTACATTTCAGCTGCACTTATGAAATTAAAATACATTCAATATACATTCAACAAACAGTATGGCCTTTAGTTGAACTGGGATGGACACTAGTGCTCATAGGGATGGAAGGAACCAGGGGCTGACGACACAGAGGACATGTCCCAAACATCATGTGAACCCTCATCCCGCACGGAGTACAGACACATTTATGACCGCAGCTCAGACGACAGTTTGCCACATCACTGTAACACACCACACACTCCTCACAGTCTGAAGCTTCATGATCTAAAGCAGGGAAAGAGATGAGTTTAGGTGCTGCATTTATGTGTGTTAGACCATAATATAGCTGCCTTGTGCTGGTCTGATTCTTACCTGTGTTATCAAGCTGATGGTTTCTCAGGTTTCTCTGTTCCAGCATGCTCACGTGTTTCTCTCCTTCCTGCGTTTCTTTATTTTCAGTGTGTTTGATGTGTGTGTGAGCAGGACAGGACTTACTGGTTATGATCCAGCGCTTCATTTTGGAGCCTATTACACAAATACACAGATTACATACTGTTAGGCAAAGACAACTAAAAAAAAACAACAACCAAGCTTATATTTATGATGACGCCTGTGTGTAGTTTAGGTCAGGGCTTTTCAAACTAGGGGCCACAATGGATCCATGAAATCACTGAGAGGAAAAATATGATACTAAAAAATTATTTTTAGATCTATCAATGTTAGTGTGCATTTAAGATACCAGTGTGTTTTTTTTCAGTCAACATACTGTATTATTTCACTTTCAGTTTGAGTGTTTGAGTCAAGGTTAATACATTTATGATATGCTCATTCAGTCATTCGTTAATTTTATGACAACAATAACCATTTGTTATGTACTACTTAGGTGTTGGGGCCGATAGAATATACCCCACAAGGATAATAAACCAGACCTGTGTGTGTGTGTGTGTGTGTGTGTGTGTGTGTGTGTGTGTGTGTGTGTGTTAAAGGGATATTTCATCCAAAAAATTCTGCTCATCTATTTGCTCACAAGTTGTTCTACACCTGTATTAATTTATTTTTCTTTTCTTTTTTCATACATTGGAAGTCAATGGCTACCGTCAACTGTTTGGTTTCCCCAGATATTCTTCAAAATATCTTCTTTGGTGTTTAACATAAGAAAGAAACTCTTGAGGCTGAGTAAATATTGACCGAATTTTTATTTTTGGGTGAAGTATCCCTTTAACCGCCTCAGAACACAACAGGACAGATCTGAATCCTCACCGAGCATCGTGACCGCCGTGGTCTGCCCGTACACGTCGATCATCGCCCAGAAGGGCCACTCGGGGTTCAGGGTTGTCGGTACCGTGTGTGTTCTTCTACTGGAGGAACATCTAATCCTCAGACTGCCGTTCTTCTTCAGCCAGAACTGAAGCTCTGAGCCGGGGCGACAGAAGTGCTCGGGAACTAACACCGCCGCGTACAGAGGAGAGTCGGTCAGGTCTGGGATGGCCAGAGGGGGTAGAAGTGTCTCCTCGGGGGGAACATGAGCAAATCCCAGCCGCAGTGCTCCGTGCCAGACTCCGTCAGAGCGCTCGACCCGCAGGCGCACCTTCTCCGCTCTCTCCACCGGCCGCGCGCTGAACGTCAGTCCGTGGCAGAATGAAGACACTTCCCTCGTCACCCGGCGGCCTCCGTCACTCAGCGTTATCAGACGACCCCTCACGTCTGAGTGGAAAGAAATCGCTTCCAGGCTCCTCCGCGTGTGACACACGCACCTCTCTTTCTCTGGAAGAAAAGTAAAGATAGAAATCTGGCATTAGAGATTCATTAAAGCGGCGAGGCTCTCTGTTTTGATTCATCTCTTTTGGAACATCGGTGGTTAACGCGGGACTTTCCCGCGCGTCTGATTCGCGAATCATTCTTTTGAGCTGAAGCGGTTCAAACGACTCATGAATCTAATAGATCGGTCAATGCCACAGCACAGTCTATGATCAATCCAAAATGAATTTAGAACAAATTCGGTCTAAGACTTATTTGACATATTTACTACGTGACAGTTTTACACACATAATGAAATAGAGCCAAAATATTAAAATCGCGTTTTGTAGTGTTTGTTTGATGTAAATGCAAAATATATTTACGTTCTTTTTGACAAGAATCATGTCTGGATCGACCTGAACTAGGGCACATGAAATGTCAATAAATACTCTACAATAACGGTATATTTAATTATATTGAGTTGATTCTTTGAAACGGATGGTTCGAACGAACCGATTCGTGGAACTTGCTTCCGTCCATCTCACTATGTTTATAGCCACTAGAGGCCGCCGCTGCATACTGTCTAAATCATTATATTCGGAAAGTCACCTTCTGCATCACATTCAGATCACATCACACGTATAATCGGAAATATTATAAACGCAAAACTTATTTAAAATAAACTAAACTAAAATAAATATTACTTAAATAAATACACTCCAAAATTGCACGGTAAATAAAAGTTAGATATTTACACTATATAAAATAAAATTATTAATTGATGATTAAATTGAATGCATTACTTTAAATTCTGGTTTGTTAACATTGTTTAAAAAAATATATATATATTTTATAAAATAAATTTTAACTTGCTAGTTAAAATTTTCAAATACCAATTTAATTCTCTTTCAAATTGACATTTCCTTTTTCAATAAGATATATTAAGTTGCCATTTGCAACTTTCATCATCTTACCTTTTTTCTTCTCTGTCATCTTGTTTTCTTAGCCAGCTCTTAATATATCTTCTTCAGTAGCTCTGTTTTTTTGTATCTAAGTGGATGAGGAATATTGGTTTTTATAATGCAGGTGTTGCGGTTTAATGCTGAACATTTCTCCTGATAGGATGATGATAGAGGAGGGACGATTGGGGCGGAGCCTGGGAAGTTACCTTCGAGATGACTCCGTTCGTCGGCAAGACAATTGACAGCTGTTGGACTTTTCTATTTAGTCATAAAAAAAAACATTTAGCCATATATTTTTGTGCACACAAACTGGAAAACAAAAGAAAGCAGTTGGGTGTTTCACTGAGCACTTTTGATCAGGATTCACAATTTCCAGTGAAATTTTGACTGCATCAGTGTGCTTCCACTTTTCCTTTTTATTTTATTTATTTATTTATTATTTTTTGTTTGTTTAATCCGTCTTTGATTTTTGTAATTTAAGAAACTGTTGTGATTTCCTTACTATCATTGCAGAAATTCTGTCAATTCTTGAAATTCAAGAAAACTCAGTTAACATTAGCCTACATTTGTCAAGCAATGAGTAAAACTCTTCTGTTTAAATTCTGTGTGAACTTTCACTTTTTCAATTTCAATGAGTTATCAAGCTGTTTTGTAAAAGCAAGCATATTTGCTGTGTGTATAGGGAATAGGTTAGGCCACTTTGTGTTTTGATGATTGCTGGGTTTAAAGCTGCTTGCATAAGCAGTCAACACACTGTATTATTATTTCACTTTCAGTTTGAGTGTTTGTGTCAAGGTTAATAAAGTACATTTATGATAAGCTCATTCAGTCATTCACTTATTTTATGACAACTATAAACATTTGTTATGTAATTATTTCAAAGGGTAAATCTAGAAATTATTAAAATATCTAAATAATTTTTTTATTCAAGCTTACATTGCAATGCACACAAGCATTGCACATACAAAATCTGTGCAGTCGATCCCCCAAAAAGAAAAAAAAATGTTTTATATAAAGCATTACTAAAAGAAGAAAATTCACTTCCTGCCCTGTCCACCATGGATTACAGTTTATGTTGCATTATGATGTATTCACAGTAAGTTAGTTCTGAAAGTATTTGTTACTACAAGAATTTATCAGGTAACACATAAAAACTAGTCAAATAAAACATGGTGTTGACAAGGCTCATAAAATGCATGATTGTTTAGTAGTGTATAATTAATAGTGATTTTGCCTTTCTACCATTTTTTATTTAAGTTCCTCCTCACAAAAAAAAAAAAAAATTATTGCAATTTTTTTGTCATGTGGAATCAGTTTCCTCGGGCAGAAACTTAATGAATGTTTTAATGAACATTCCAGTTACACCCTTTACTATCAGGTGCACAAAACCAAGTGTGCAATTGTGCATAAGGAATATGCAAACAATTTAGGTGGACCAAAGTTGGTAGGAAAGAGGCTTGCCTGCAAAAACCCAAACCTGAACTCCTATTGAACACATTTGGGATGCCAAGACTCCATCTGCCAAAATCAGACTTCACTGACATACTGTTGTGTCTAAATATATGCATCAGAACTCTGCAGCCTTTACTGGACAGTAAAAACTATAGCAGCAAAGAGAAGATCAGTTCCCTATACAGCAATATTATTATTTTTTTTTATTAAAAGCTCAATGCACATACACAGATCAGCAACAACATTAAACCCACCTGCATTATATGTTGTACATCCCCCTCATGCTGCCAGAACAGCTCTTATATGTCGATGCACAGACTCCTCAAAACCTCTGAATGCATCCTTGCACCAAACCATTAGCAGCAGGTCCTGCCAGTTGAGAGGTGAGGCCTCCATGGACTGGATGTTTTGGTCCAGCACCTGTCATAGATGCTCGATCGGGTTGAGATCTGGGGAATTTGGAGGCCAAGGCAATACTTTGAACTATTTGTCATGTTCCACAAACCATTCCTGTTTTTCAGCTATCTACAGCTACAGTATCTTCTGTGTGATCGGAGCAGACAGGTTAGCCTTAACTCCCTGCTTTGGGCACCCATGTCCCTGATATTGGTTCACCAGGTGTCCTTCCTAGCACCAGTTTTGATAACCACTGCTTATCGTGAACATCTCACAAGACTTGGCTTTTTGGGGATTTTATATATATATATATACACACACACACACACACACACACACACACACACACACACACACGCACGCACACGCACACACACACACACACACACACACACACACACACACGCACACACACACACACACACACACACACACACACACACACACACAGCATTTCTGATTTAGTTCATTGTGAACAGAACTGCTTTAGAGCTTTGTAACCAAGCTGCTACAGAATGTTTCTTTATCATTATATGCAATCGTGGGTTAGTTTCACTTTAGAAGATGTGAACATTGTTATGAAAATTAGCCTACCTATTAAAATTTATTGATGTTGTCCATAAAATATACAGATTGTATTTATCTGTTAAGCTTATCTACAGAGATAAGTTTCATGAGTAAATAAATTTACTCGGCTATTAACAGAAGCTCAGTTCATGAATGTGAGAAAAGTTTCATGCATTTTGAGTGTGCATTCTGCAGTTGGATAGGATATTGTTTTAATTTAAAACAGCCTTATTGACATATAAGTATATGCCTTATTGAAATATCAACATATTAATAAGAATAACTCTATTCTTAATTAGTCTAGAGCTGTGGTTGGCATTAAATCAGTTTCTAAATGCTCTGGTCTAATATATGTTGCCATGGGGGGGGGCTCGTCTTTCTTTTATTGCAATTCTTCAGGCATTTCAAGGAAGTCATGTGATAGGTTTATATAATTTAATAGTTTACTTATCACATGAGCCGCCTGGAAGAGTGGAAACGGATTTATGTGAGTCATTAGATCTCAAGCCAGTAATTTTCCTACAGAATGAGCTTCATAGGAGATAGCGCGGACTGCCTTTTAAGAGAAAGCGCCGCGGGCTTACCATTGGTTAAGGCTGGGAGGGATACAGCTCCGACCGCAGACGAACAATGAAATTAATTTTCTACCTATTAGATTGTGTTTTATTAACGTCTACGCCTACCCAAACCCTAAACCTACCCCTTACAATAATAAAAAAATAATAATTATTGTTGTACAGTGTTACAAAAATTAAGCTATATTGATGTGCGCATGCCCAGTAGCCGCAGAAAACATAAGCGTCAACATGGATCACGTGTGCCACGTAAACCAATCACATTACAGCCTTGACAGTCATCATCGACTTCTCTAACAAAACACTTTTTTAAATATCATAAGTAGTTAATTCCAAAATGAAGATTTTTAATGGGGAGCACATTGAAGATTAGCGAGCAATAAGCCGTTTCCTCGCAAAAGTAGTTTATTCGGCTACTGAAGCATCTCCTCTTTAGACATGGTAAGGAAAAAAAAGCAAAACCACTGCTCAAAAAACGATACGATAGACAGCGTTACTGCACAGGTTTGTTGGGTAAAACTGGTTTACAGAATAAAGATTGACAGGTCCTATTCTCTTCGATCTGCAAACAGTCGTAAAATGTAACATGACTAGTAGGCTATGCAGCGAACTGAAAGTTATCAGGAACGTCGAAAGTTTATTGAGGATCGAAATGCAGTAAATCATGTTTTGATGTGTTCACGTACACGTACGTATCTTACAGTTCGACGGAACATTGTTTTTTTCTGCTTTAAATATTTTATAGACCTATGGTTATTATATTATACCGTTGACATTGTATGAAATCATTGTTGATTTGGTGAATCGTTGTTCTTTTATCGCTCCTCCCCACCCATACCGGAGAAACTTATTTATTTCACAGTTTATTCGAGATGACTTAGTTGTATGAAAACAATAAAACATGTTTTTTTACCCATACCGGAGAAACTTATTTATTTCACAGTTTATTCGAGATGACTTAGTTGTATGAAAACAATAAAACATGTTTTTTTTTCAACTAAAAAAAAATTCTATCTAGCATCTTTATGTCAAAATATACAGAATATACAAATAACTGAAAGTAAGTGTTTCTTATGTAATGAAATATTATAATAAATTATTAAATAAAGCTTACAAACATATGTAACTATATATTATGGATGTGACCATGTCCATTATAATGGAGAATTAGATATAGGTTTATGTTCTCCCAAAAACAGCTGAGTCTCTGATTGCTCTCAGGAGCATCCTGTAAAGTTCCACTTCATCTTTTACGACCCTGGGCAGGAACAATCCCATCATGCACGTGTTGGCATATGGTAGACGGCATCCTCGCTGCTCTGGCTGGTAGAAGTGAATGCTGGGCTTATGGGAGAACCCAAGTGGTGGGACTTCATCTGCTCCGGTTATGAAAGCCAAAATTTCCTCAAAATGCAAGTTATTTTCCGGAGCTTTTGGTTTTTTATCTGTTAAGGGAAAATGACAAGCTTAAGTCCAAATGAACTGTCAGTTGCAAGCACACTTATGGACAATTGTTTACAATTAATTTCACAGTTCAATCACAAATTACCTCACCTTCAATCACCTGAAGCATCAGTTCCCAGTAGTGTATAGTCTCTTCCTCAGCCTCCCTCTTCTTGGTCCCTGATTTACTCCAGTGGATTTGGAATAAGTCGCTAAACGTGCGTCTGGAAAGGGGCTCATGCATGTTGGTAAAGATGGGTAGAAACTCAACCCAATGAGTTCTTACCATATCCCAGAACTGTCCATAAGCATTCAGTCCCTGTGTGAACTGATGAATCATATTTGATGTTCTGTAAATATAACACATTTTGTTAAATGTCCATTCTTGAACTAAAATAACAAAACACATTACTAAATGTGTAAAAACATAGTTATTTTTATAATTTCATCTAATAAATAAGAAAAAATTCAGTTATATATACCTTAGATAAATGTAGTGTCGAACTGCAAAGGAGTAAATCTTCGGAACATCTCGGATGGAAATTCCATGTCTGTATATTCCAAGGAAACCACAATCACAGATCCAGTCGCCCAGCTCTGTCTGCAGCCTCTGGAGATCTGCTGTTGTTTTGCATGATGTAATCTAAAAGCAAGATAAAATGATTAGAGATCTTGCAGTTAAAGAAGGGTAGAGACAAATAGATTTATGAAGAAATAGATAGAAACCTTTTGCAGTTTGTCCTGAATGTCAGCATCTGGTATTAGGTGCCAGTCAAAGTCCACCAGTTGACATTCCTGGGTGCACATCAGCTGGTACAGGCAGGGGTCAAGGGATCTGAGTCCTGGCCCGCCATGAGCCACAGACCACGCAATCAGCTTCCCCGCCAACTCATACTTGTGATCCTCCAGCGCCATCTGGTCATAGGTGAAGAACAGGTGTCCAGGCTGCCCCTCAAAGATGCCCAGCGAGCTCTGCACCTCCATCATCAGGATTCTGGGGCAGGGGTACAAGAGAAACAACAGATGTCAAACTGTGACATACAGTGCATGTTTCATATGTCAGAAAAGAAGAATATGTATTCGTCTTTGTAAGAGGAATACCTGAAAAACTCTCTCCGTGGACCTCCACAGTCAAGAGCTCCCTCACCATCAAATGTCACGAGAGGGATTTTGGTCCAAGGGAAATTAGAGTTGGAAACAGAATCTTTAGCACTCTGCAGCACCTTGTTACGAGAAACCAAAACTGACACATTCTCACTGCCACTGAGATGCATGTGCTGAAACTCTCTGAGCAAAGAGATAAAGTCCATGTCCTCCTGTTGAAGAGATAAATTAAATTAAAATTTACGCATTTAGCAGATGCTTTTATCCAAAGCGACTTACATGGCATTCAGTCTAACAATTTTCCTAACATGTGTTCCCTGGGATTCGAACCCCTAACCTTGCGCTTGGTGGTCATCTGTGAACAATTAATAGCGCAGTTTAATTGTTTGGTCTTGTCAAGTAATTGTCAACTAGCAGGTTCAGGTGCAAAAAAAGGTGTCTTCAAAGAACAGCCATGCTTAAACATTCACCGTAGTTTATTAATTATTTGTTAATAATTAAATGAGAATTTCCCGCTATACCTCAATTAGAATAATGTCTGTTTGAGGAACTATATAAAGTATGTTGTCAGCCAGCTCCTTTTTTATTTTCTTCAGAGTGTTTGAATGTATTCTGCAAAGTCGTCCATGTTTATCAGTCTTTGCCAAATGGAAACCAATCGCATCCAGGTCAACCAAAGGATATCTGGAGCAAATGAAGAGATTCAGCTCTCGCAAAGTCCAGTTTAGATCTACCCCTCTTGACTCCTGAACAGATATGCCTAAAAAAGCAAACACAAAAAAACTTTCAAATTGTTGTTAATTATACTATAGAGAACTATCATTGCTGGTGATATATTTTATTCTGAAAGGAGCCTGATAATGTACCTAAACCAGCTCTTGTGAGTTCTGAACTTTCTCTGGGGTTTGGGAGGGTCGTCTGATTGGCATACTGTACAAGAAAGAGACTCGGTTTCCAGTAAGATGATGTTTTCTGGACCTTTCTGGATTCTGTGTATAATGGAATCAAGGTCAATGATAACACTCCACTGGGCACTAAAACTACAAAGATGAAAGTTGTTTGATGGATGATTCATTTTTGAACGTAGTTTCTTAAGAAAACATTCTCACCTGCTTTTTGGTTATTACTATGCTCTTCCTCTGATGTTTGTCGCTCAACCACTCTTGCTGGCCAGTTGATGTCAGATGTACTGTCTTCAGGACAAACTGGGCATGATGTTCGACTGCCCCTCCTTGATCCTACAGCACATTCGACATTTTTACAAAAGATTCTATGCATTTTAACATAATCAAGTAGCAGTTCTGACACCTGAAATGAGTTATTTTCTCACACTTACTCAGAAGGCGGACGGCGCTTGTGCTCCCGTACAGATCAATGAAAACCCACAGCGGATTATTCAGGTTAAGTCCTTTTGCTTCGAGGTAATATTTCTCCCCACCTATCTCTTGCACAATAACCATGCCTGCATAGTTTATCCAAAACTGAATCTGTACACCGCACCTAGACAAGTCCTCAGGTACTGGCACAACACAGTATCCCTGTGCGTCCCTGAGGTCTGGTATTGAAGCAGCTGGTAAATTGTTTCTTTGCGGGCAGATGTTGGTGAAGCCCACACGAAGAGCTCCATCCCACAATGAGGTGCAGTCCTCAATATGCATACACAGCTTTTCTTCCACTTTAACAGTGCGGCTGAGAAACACCAAACCGTTCATAAAGGACGAGGTGTCTCTGGACGCGAGTTGTCCTCCTTGGCTCAGGGTCACATTTCGGCCTGTCAGGTCCTTATTAAAAGTCATTGGACCCAGACATCGACTGCCACACAAGCGATCGTGCTCTAAAATGATTCAAATATTACTGTGAGTCTGACAAACCAATGAACCTACATTATATGAGGCACTTTTATGTTAGTATGACAGATTATACTCACTCATTGTTGGTTTGCTTCATGAAATCCAGCAAAAGTTGGTTTGGTTCTGACGTTCAAGATGGAAAACACAGCTGAAACTGATTTGTGACTCTGGCTTTAAAGATCCAAGTAGAGTGCCGCAGAGCACAAAAGCCTGTTTGACTAGTTGCACTCGTGAGGTTTAGAGACAGAAAAAGGGGATGAGCTTGCATGCAGGTGGAGCAGAGTGAGGGAAACTACAGGCTGACTGATGTGGATTTTCCATACAACTAATTGCATTACAATAATTGTTTCCCAAACGCTGTGTGTCTTTCAGTTTTTTTTTCTAAGAAATGTGCCTGTGCGACATTAGATGGAGCATGAGAATCTCCTAAAAACGTGTTGAGATCATCACATCACATTTAACTAATTCAATTTAGATTTAATTATTGTTTAAATCTTCAATTTAAATCCAAATGTTAAATCTTATTTGTATATTTAAATCTCAAACATAAGTCTTAAATAATTTTTTTTAAACTTTTTCTTCAGTTTATTTTTTGAATACTGAAATTGAATTTAAATGCAAAACAAAGCAAAATTTACGACGTTTAAAATTAAAATTACATTACGAGTCTTTTATACTCATGTGGGAAATTATACCACCAGATCTTCAAAGTTCAAGCCATCACTCCCTTGGATATAATTCCTTCTTTCCATATTTTTTTTTTAGAAATGCGTGAAATGACTCGTGTGATTATTTTAATTAATCTGTGGATTTATGATTGTTGTTTTGTATTGGCTGTTTATAATGTGTTTTGTGTCCGTGTTTTTGTGAAATTTTGTTATGGCCATCTTGGCCAGGACTCGCTGGGAAAAGAGTTTATAATCTTAATGGGACCTTCCTGGAAAAATATAGGATGGATAAATAAATAAACAAACACAAATATACCCTTTACACTTGTCAATACTCCCTTTATACTTGTAAATATGCTATTTTAAAGTTCAAGAAAAAGCTGGAATGGAATGCAGAAATCATGTGGACTGACTTTAAACAACTCCGATTAATCTCTAGTTCATCTGTGTACATTTCTGGGAAATGTAGACAGACATGCATATTGGCATAATCTCAAAATCTCTAGAGAAAACATGCATATCTGCTTCTGACTGGAAAGCACCTTGTTTCTAGTTGATGATTAAATTTATGGCTATAATACAACTCTATAACCTAGTCATTTATTAATAAATGCACTTCTTACAGCTCTAAAACCTTTTTTAATTGCATTAATTATTAAAACAACATGATGTTGGTTATATCAGTGGTATATTATTTGTGTAATATTGTTTGGGACACAGTTTCAAATAATGAACAAAAGTGTAAAGGGGTTAAATTCTTGTAAATGTACTTTACTGACCGTTTTTGCTATTTGCTGTAATGCTTCAAGATACAATGTATTCTTGAGAATAACAAAGACAGTCAGCTTTTGATTAACCAGTAAGATCATTTTTGTTTTGCAGATCGTGTGTTTGGAAAAGAGGCAAACAATTTCTAAATCAAGCTACAATTGACAGCTTACAGAAAGAATAACTTTGCATTACTGATGAAAACAAGGCATGAATAGTGCCGTGACTGGTTTTTAAGAAAACAAAGATCTCAAACATTGTATTATCCTTTTGATGTTTCAGGGTTTCAAGCAAGAAAATTGATTTAATCCCAATATAATAGATCTCCCTTCAAAATGGGATGCTGGGACAATGCCTATTAATTTTATTCTAGAATACAGTAGAATTTCCATTTTACTACAATACTTTTCTCTGAAATCATAACAAACCTAGAAATAGCAGGTCGTCATTTAAAAACCTCCTGAGATCCATGCAGAGCCCATCCCTGTTTTGTTTTCTGAACAGTATGTGTTTTGCTTCTGTTTTGTTTTCTGAACAGTATGTGTAATGTATGTGGCAAGAATACTGTCATAACGAAAGCAAAGGAATGAATCCAGATTGACATCTCAAAAGAATTTGACTTGTTTTCTTTCAACATCTGTTTACAACCCGAATTCCGGAAAAGTTGGGACGTTTTTAAAATTTTAATAAAATGAAAACTAAAAGACTTTCAAATCACATGAGCCAATATTTCATTCACAATAGAACATAGATAACATAGCAAATGTTTAAACTGAGAAAGTTTACAATTTTATGCACGAAATGAGCTCATTTCTATTTTGATTTCTGCTACAGGTCTCAAAATAGTTGGGACGGGGCATGTTTACCATGGTGTAGAATATCCTTTTCTTTTCAAAACAGTTTGAAGACGTCTGGGCATTGAGGCTATGAGTTGCTGGAGTTTTGCTGTTGGAATTTGGTCCCATTCTTGCCTTATATAGATTTCCAGCTGCTGAAGAGTTCGTGGTCGTCTTTGACGTATTTTTCGTTTAATGATGCGCCAAATGTTCTCTATAGGTGAAAGATCTGGACTGCAGGCAGGCCAGGTTAGCACCCGGACTCTTCTACGACGAAGCCATGCTGTTGTTATAGCTGCAGTATGTGGTTTTACATTGTCCTGCTGAAATAAACAAGACCTTCCCTAAAATAGACGTTGTTTGGAGGGAAGCATATGTTGCTCTAAAACCTTTATATACCTTTCAGCATTCACAGAGCCTTCCAAAACATGCAAGCTGCCCATACCGTATGCACTTATGCACCCCCATACCATCAGAGATGCTGGCTTTTGAACTGAACGCTGATAACATGCTGGAAGGTCTCCCTCCTCTTTAGCCCGGAGGACACGGCGTCCGTGATTTCCAACAAGAATGTCAAATTTGGACTCGTCTGACCATAAAACACTATTCCACTTTGAAATAGTCCATTTTAAATGAGCCTTGGCCCACAGGACACGACGGCGCTTCTGGACCATGTTCACATATGGCTTCCTTTTTGCATGATAGAGCTTTAGTTGGCATCTGCTGATGGCACGGCGGATTGTGTTTACCGACAGTGGTTTCTGAAAGTATTCCTGGGCCCATTTAGTAATGTCATTGACACAATCATGCCGATGAGTGATGCAGTGTTGTCTGAGAGCCCGAAGACCACGGGCATCCAATAAAGGTCTCCAGCCTTGTCCCTTCGCACAGAGATTCTCCAGTTTCTCTGAATCTTTTGATGATGTTAAGTGAAAGTGACGTGACATTCAGCCAAGTATGGTGACCCATACTCAGAATTTGTGCTCTGCATTTAACCCATCCGAAATGCACACACACAGAGCAGTGAACACACACACACACACTGTGAGCACACACCCGGAGCAGTGGGCAGCCATTTATGCTGTGGCACCCGGGGAGCAGTTGGGGGTTCGATGCCTTGCTCAAGGGCACCTAAGTCGTGGTATTGAAGGTGGAGAGAGAACTGTACATGCACTCCCCCCACCTACAATTCCTGCCGGCCCGGGACTCGAACTCACAACCTTTCGATTGGGAGTCCGACTCTCTAACCATTAGGCCACGACTTCCCGTGGACTCTAGATGATGAGATTTGCAAAGCCTTTGCAATTTGACATTGAGGAACATTGTTTTTAAAGTTTTCCACAATCTTTTTACGCAGTCTTTCACAGATTGGAGAGCCTCTGCCCATCTTTACTTCTGAGAGACTCTGATTCTCTAAGACAAAGCTTTTATAGCTAATCATGTTACAGACCTGATATCAATTAACTTAATTAATCACTAGATGTTCTCCCAGCTGAATCTTTTCAAAATTGCTTGCTTTTTTAGCCATTTGTTGCCCCCGTGCCAACTTTTTTGAGACCTGTAGCAGGCATTAAATTTTAAATGAGCTAATTAAGTGGATAAAAGTGTAAAATTTCTCAGTTTAAACATTTGCTACGTTATCTGTGTTCTATTGTGAATAAAATATTGGCTCATGTGATTTGAAATTCCTTTAGTTTTCATTTTATTAAAATTTAAAAACGTCCCAACTTTTCCGGTATTCGGGTTGTAGTTTTAGAACCTTTTAGACAATAATATGCATAAATCAAGCACTTGACAATAATAAAAACTGTATAAAAAAAATAAAATAAAATCTCAACTGAATAAGAAACTAATTTATGTTCTGTAGCATAGGTTCTGTAGAATGTTTTCATTGTTATCACATAATCGCTTCTTTCTCCTGTGAAACAATGCAATGTATCAACAAGACTGATGAAACACGCGGAAACTGATAAACAAAGATAAAACATCCCTGGCATGAGGGAGGGGATCTACCTGCTGTCAACAAAGCAAATCAAATATAGCTAACTATATTTTTAGTATATAAATAATTGCTGTGGACTCAGTATTCTTCTTACCTATTTTATTTTTGTATTTTAAAATTCAATATACATGGAATACCCAAAATATACAACCTGAGCAGATTGTAGTACAGTAACCCACAATGCATTGAGCTTCTGAACTTCCATTTCTGGCTTGAAGGATGAACAGGATGTCACATTATAAAGTCACAATTTTTTTTTTAAGTCAAAAAAGTTTTTGGGTGATATTTTTGTGATATATTTTGCAAATATTTGTTTTTTGCACGCATACGGTCAATCATTAAGACACATTTACACAAAACTGCATTAAAAATGTTAAATAATCAGGCACCACTAGCTGAAATAAATGCTGTGTGTGCATAATGCAGTTTTTGCAGAAAGCTTTATCATTGCATATGGTTTTGTGCAGTATGCAGACACCAAGTGTCAGCTTACACAGACACTAACTGCAGTGTTAAACAGATTTACACATAAATGGAATTCTTGCCTTGCCTTCTACACGCCCACCAAACGATATCAAAAAGTGTAGAATTATCATCTACTTTTAACACTTTTATTTCATTCCTTTCTGCAGAATAATGGTCATGTTCACATACAATCTGTGCAAATCCAGGCTCTGCTGGAACTTTAACCCTGCCATTCATTTGAAATGTGCCTTAGGAAGAAGTTGCAACAGCTTTCTACAAACATTTGTCAGTGTGTGTGTGTGGCGGCAATAAAAATCCAGAACTTTCCAAAACTATAAATACCCCACAGAAAGCCCAGATGAATAGATAGTGCTTGCTTAGTTGAAGAAGCACACTGATCAGAAGAAACAAGATACTGTCACCTGTTAACAACAATGTAACTGTTTTAACTAAATGTCCCTTTCTCCTGAGTTTATGTAATACTACATGTTATTATGATATACAGCCTAAAAGTGAACAGAGAGACTGGTTTCATTTGATTCGATTACATCTCTTTCTACGAAATGTCTTAACACAAAGACAAATTCAAGTTGAGACAAGTTCAGTAGCTTGATTTGTCTGCTGATGACAGACTGGCAGTTGTTTTTTAAGCATTGACAACCCTATGTTAGATTCATCTTTGTATATGGCATCTGCCAGTGATGAAACAGAACAGCAAGACATGAAATAAAAGCACATATTGGCCATACTGGTGTTAGGACACATTACTTTACAACTGTAATGGTTTATTTAATTACACACTTGCATTACTCATGCTTGGTCCTCGTGTCTTGCACTGAATAAGGGATTGTCAGTCAATAGGTCTGAAATAAAGAGATTGTTGATCTCTGACATCAAGACTATCATCTATCGCCCTCTACAGAGGGAATCGGGTTAAAGCAGGCCAAACAAGAAAACACAATTAGGGAATTTTGTAATTTAATGCTGGTTTCCTTTATTAAACCTAAGAGGTTGATAGAAGAAGTTTCCCAGTTTTTATGTAATGTCTATGCTTTATAGCAGGGTTTCCCTAATTTGGGTTTGTGAGGTAACTGCAAGGGGTTTGTGAGTCAATGAAAAGGTAATAATGAATAAAATCTTAAAAATTTAATATTAAAATAAAAAAAACTAAATACAATTACAAAACGCTTAATAAAACATATTGCAGATTTGAATTGTTTTTCTGCATGTGACCGTTTTTCATTTCACCCGACCAACATCAGAGAACATTGAACATGTAAATGTTGTTAAATTGTTATTAATAATTAATGCATCACAGCAACCATCAAATATGGTTTTATATATGTATATATATATATATATATATATATATATATATATATATATATATTAGGCACGATTATTTTTACTAAGCATAACAAATCTAATTTTTCTTTTTTTTTGGCTATATTTTTATTTTGCTATATAAACTTATTTATACATCAGATAAAGATTTCAACATTTCATTTCACAGTAAAGGTCATACATTTCAATAACCCCTTCAAGTCATGTCTTTGTGATTATTATTATTAAGGAAAACAAATTCTAATGCATTAATATTTTTCATACCTCATAGAAAACCTCTGCCCTACACCACTGGTGAATGCTTGTTTCAAAAAAAAAATTAAGTATTTATGCATGAACCTAGACATAATCGATAGCACTGAACAACCTGTAATTGTAAAACCCTTCTTGTGCTGGACAGAATATCAAACAGTCTAAGACCAGAGACTCAAGGGCAATGTCTAAGGTCAGACTCAATAACTTTTCATTTCTGTCGATCCTTCATGACATATTGCATCCTACTATTCTAATCATTACATTATCTTTGTGCACTTGTTACTTTTAAGTGCACAGATAATAAATTGCCAAACAACCACCTCTAATGAAATTAGATTAAACCTTAGACGTTTTCCCAGACCTTTGTTGGCTATTTGTTGACAGTTTTGAGGAATAAGGCAAGAGAGAGGGAGATTTAGCACTTGTTCTTCTGGTATTAATAAATGGCAAAGCAAAAAACATCTGTCAGACATAGTCACCAAAGCTGATCTTCCAAAATTCTACAATTATAATGAAGGAAAAGACATTGTAAATACATTCCCAGTGACCATACAAGATGACAAAAATCCCATTTCCTTGTGTTGAGCTTACTAGCTGCTCCTCCACAGCCACGGCAGACGCCCCATTAAAAAGCAACTTATTACCCAGACTTTTTAAAAAACTATTAATCTGTTGACAGCCAATCAAACGCTGTCCTGCTGCGAACAGACCAATGAAGAGACCAGGCACTTTGAGCGCTCAACCAATCAAGGCAGGCCATTCTAATTCTGTCCATCATTATGAAGAAAGTGCCACAGCGGTCTAAGGTACATCTTATTTATGACCTGCAACCAGAGAGCCAGTGGTGGGACATTTGTCTGTGAAAGTGAGAGTGTTCACTTTGGAGATCCATTATGGACTAGTTAAAGAGTCAAGAAGAGGAAATAAAAACACAGACTCTTACCTGTTCTTTGAGACATCTCGGGGGTGATGTGGAAATACTCCAGATTATCAAACAGAAAGTTATCAGGTTAGGGTGAACTCGGACTAGACCCTTCGGAGTACTTGATGTCACGACTTTGGTAAGAAATCAGTCTTGAATCACCATCATCATCGTCTTTTGAAGCAGAAGAAGTGCAGACTGGTGTCCATGGAGTCCAATATTTCAGGGTCCTTCCTCTTCAACAACAGCTTGAACCAGTTCCCCTCAGACATCAAGGCCCCGGTGTGCCAGTACTCCATTCCCAACTCCTTCTACAAGCTCAGCCCGGCCCACATCAGCTCTCAGCTCCAGGCCGGCACGCCGCATGGCATCAGCGACATCCTGAGTCGGTCCATGGTGGGCGGCCCGGGAACCCCTGCGCTGCTGTCCGGGTACCCCTCCATGAGTGGATTCGGGACAGCCGTGCCCAGTCCAGGGGTGTATTATAACCGGGAATACACCCCATCGGGACTGAACAGTTTCTCTAAACCTGGAGTCGAATGTTCGGGTCTGAAGGGTAAAGGCAGCAGCTGCTGGGTGGACGGAGGGTACGAGTGGAGAGGCGCCAGACAGCAGTGTCCCAACAGTAAGTCTGAGCAATAAGTGCATTTGATTTGGAGCATTACATGTGATGAGATACCAACACATTGACATTCACTATACTAATTTAGTACATTTATCTACTATCAGTAAGAATACCAAACAGAAGAAAAAACATTACGTTTTCCAATTAAGATTGTATTTAAATCAGAATATCAGTCCAGTCAGTGT
The DNA here is from genome assembly GCF_963082965.1 of Carassius carassius. NCBI lineage: Eukaryota > Metazoa > Chordata > Actinopteri > Cypriniformes > Cyprinidae > Carassius > Carassius carassius. The sequence goes on along the minus strand of NC_081788.1, from coordinate 9,155,504 downwards.
GATATTATTAGTGTACATAAAATTGACTGTATATGATGTAAAGTTAAATGAAAGTTTACAGTTTTTCAGTAAATAAAATATATAATGTGATAATTTAATAATAAAAAAATCCAAATAGTTAATTATTTTTAACATTCAGCAAAAATTAAAAAGAAATATTATTAAAATTAATAAATCGGTAATTTATTATATAAAATTGACTGTTTATGGTTTAAATTCATTTGAAATGAAGAGTTTAATAATTTAATGAATCCTTTTAAACAGTTCATTATTTAAAGCTTTAGTGGAAATGCAAAAAATCTATGATATTAAAATAATCTTTAAATATATTAAAATAATGATATGTATACAATATAATAAATATGCTAAAAATTTAACATTTTCCATACACATTTGATAACTATGAAAAATAAAACTTTAAATTATTCAATATAATCCCTGGTGTTTCTTTCATTTGTATTTCATGATAAGAAAGTTTCATGTGATTCTTTTTTTCATCTAGTTTCAGCTGACACATTTTAAACAAACTGTTTCCATAATAGAATGTAAATGGCAATATACATTTTAATTTTTTTATTTATTTGTTTCCATTTTACCAGTTCATGCTTCATCTATTGTAAAAACTGGTTCTTGGAGTCACTTCTCACAGAGTTATAAATAAAGCACAGAAGCTGAGCTGAAAGTGTCAGCAGATGCAGGTGTATCTGTGATGCCCAGGTGTGTGTTTTCTTTAGACGGCGGGCATCACACTGAGACTGTGGGGAAGAAGAAGCACACCAGACCCACGTTCAGTGGACATCAGATCTTCGCTCTGGAGAAAACCTTCGAGCAGACCAAGTACCTGGCAGGACCCGAGAGAGCCAGACTGGCATACTCACTCGGCATGACCGAGTCACAAGTTAAAGTAAGATAACATACTAATGCATAATTCAGCATTTGAGCACCATTCAATATAGGCCTAACACATACCTGGGTAACTTATTAATTAGAGCATCCTAACTTTGCTAAAGTAGTTAGAAAGCTGAATATAAGTAGGTTCTGTGTACATACCTGACATTCAAACACTTAATGATAAGAATGTGTTTATTTTGATGCCCTGTAATGAGTGTTCACAGCACGTGCGTGTTTGTGTTTCCTCTCAGGTGTGGTTCCAGAACCGGCGCACAAAGTGGCGGAAGAAGAGCGCGACGGAGCCCAGCTCCACACAGGCCTCGCGCGGGGAGAGCGGAGGAGACTGCTCGGAAAACGAGGTGGAGGACGAGGAGTACAACAAACCGCTGGACCCCGACACAGACGACGAGAAGATCCGACAGCTGCTGCGCAAACACCGCAGAGCTTTCTCCGTCCTGCGCCTGGGACCGCATCACATCTGAGGAGAGCTCGCGCTCAATTCACAACACACGCGCTACATAAACAGACGAGAGGCCTCGGACTACACACACACACACACACAGTAATACAGAGGCTAACCCATCTCGGTAACGCTTTCTATTAAGTCGATTTCACGTTTCCACCATTTTTGCATAGGAAGAAAATACAGAACGGATTTCAAAAGTTAGCCATGCCATTAAAAAGCCCACTGGTGTTTTACTAGTACAAATGTAAACAGTAAAAAAAAGAAAGAAAGAAAAAATTGAGCTACAAAACAATTAATGAAATGGCTAAATAAAATGTAAAAGGTTACAAACTACAAAATATTTGAGCTGAAGATATTAATAAATGTATGCAATTCCTATTCTAAGCTATAGCCTACATTTATTGTGACAAATTGCCCCTATAAGAAAATACAAAGAGAAAACACATATTTTAGAGATTATGATTATTGTCATTTTTTTTAATATTGAACTATTGGTTGTAATTCATTTGGAAATGTATTTAAAATGAAATATATATATATATTGATTGGATTACAGTATATTCTCTAAATACATAACTATGAATAAACCTTTAATTTATTATAGTGGAACTGGTGACACTTATTTACAAGAACATACAATTGACAGCATTATGAATCAATTTTAAGGAAACCTATTGCATTATTTAAAGGCTTCATAGAAAGTGTTACCCATTTGTCTTCGAATTTAATATTGTTCAGACTTATTTAGGGATAAAATGCATCACAATAAAAATGCTCATAAAACTCTAGGAATAACGAGCAGATGCAGCAAATGCAAGCAGATACATACATCAATAGTGAACAAACTGCATTCTCACTCTCTTTATGTCATGTTATTTGATACTGTAGATGTACACTCCTTCTTTTCTTCCAAAGTTTTCTATTATTTTCATTTCTAATGATTATGAAATGATGTGTGTTTGTTAGTCCTTACAATGGCACAATTCGTCCAGCAATATCCACAGCCAGAGTTCACAGACAGGCATGTCTTGTTTAGCATCATGTCAGCTGTTGTTAACAAGCATCTCATGTTGTGTGAGTGAAGTAAACTAACCTGAAGCTCTCTCAGCACATGAATCAAGTAGGGGTTGAGAATCAGATCAGGTTTAATAATAAAACAGCATGTTTTCAATAATGCCATGTGCACTGCAAAGAGATATTATTTATTGATTTTTAACAACTCTTGAATACAGGGTACATATTCCCCAGAATAATTAAATAAATTCAGTTTTAAATAGCAAATACAGCCAAATGTTAACTTCTTAAAGGCATATAATCTAATGTATATGATCTGTAAATGAATTATGTTGAAAATTCAAAATAAATCACTGTTTTGAATGTTGAGTCTTAGTTTGGCCTCTTTTTAACATTATACAGTTGTTTTTAAAAAAAGTTAAGATATAAAAACATAAATAAATGAAATTTTAAGGATAGTTTGTTATATTGTAAGCGAATGTCTGTAATGTTTAATCTGCAATAAATAAATAAAGATTACATTTTAAGATATATTTAAATAGTTACATTTGAATAATATTTCACAATAGTACTGTTTTTACTGTATTATTGATTCAATAAATGCGGCTTTGGTTAGCATTAGAGATGTCTTTCAAAAACATTTTAAAAATCTTACCGAACCCAAACTTGTGAAAATATTGTTCATATATTCAATGAAGTTTACAGTAATAAATAAAGCCACTTCCCAAATTTTTGTCTTTATCACATTTGATAGGAAGCTACATGTCAAGATAATGCTTAATAAACCATATCTGATAATTCTTCAGCAAATCAGCAGCGCTCCATATAAAGTGGTCTTTGTCAGTTTGATGCATCTCTCTTAACTAATGGCTCCTCTGAGATCAGATGTCTACAGACAGACATTAGTCAGATCTCAGATCCTTTCATTAAAATCAGAGAGCAGATGGTGGGCGGCTGTGAGTGTGTGTGTGTGTTATGGATGTCTTAACTAAACACCTCGGTTTAATGCACTCATAATGATAATGACTTTGGATTGATCAATTAATGTGAGTCGATGTGAAACAATTGACCAAACAGGATCTTCTCAGTGATGCTAATTTTAACACCTGTTGCAACGTTTAAAATATCATATAAAAATCTTCCTTAAGAAACTTTTTTTTTTAACTCCCTGACCCCAAACGTGTTGAACAGTAGTGTATGTTTCCATGCATTTATTAAAATATCAATAAATAAAATCAGAACTCAAATTGCTTTTATGGTCTATATATCAGATTTAAAATACACAATGACATAATTTAAATATTTTAGTTTGAATACGTAGATATTACACACTATTAATGCATCTGTTAGGCTAACAAACAACATGACTTCTCAGTTGATGAATATATACATTTTATTAGGAAATAAGACATATATTTAAGAAAAGACATTCATAGGTGCTGCAGAAGATATAGTACAGTTTCTTTAGACCGTTTCAGGCCAGTCAACATTCGGCAGCACACGAGGTACAGCTATCTTACTGCATTTTACATTTGTTTCAACAGATCTAACAAAGGTTTGTCACAAGTCACAAAATGGAACAAAAAAAGTGAGGAAACAAACGAATATTTGGCACAGTATCAAGTATTGCATGTCAATCACTTTTTCTGCTTCTGCAATTTTTTATGGATGAATATTACTGTTTATGTCAGATTTATTTTCGTGTTTAAGCCTTATGAACAACCTATAATTTCAAATGGCAAATGTTATGATCTTATCGACAAGTTTCCCTTGGCCCAGCAGTCACCATTTATCTTAAACTTACCACCACTATCCATTTTCTGGATAGAAAATATTTCATAATATAGAATAGATTTGTCAACACTTCTCGGCAGATCCCATTCCAATGCCTCAAACAAGTCTAACTGTTTTAATAAAAAAGAAAAGAAGAATGAGAGATAGAGAAAGTAGAAATAACTTAAAAAAAAAGGTTAACATAAAATAAGCAATGTGTCTAATTTCACAATTGCTAAAAAAAAAAAGAAAGAAAAAAAATATGCTCACATCACTGCAAAGTAAAATAGTTCCCCAAAACGAGTGCAAACATGAATGGCTACATACACGTTTAACTTAGCATGCTAATAACTGTGCACATAAATCTCAAAAGACTGTAGTGTTTGTGTTTATCTGTAAAATCTCAAATGCTAAATGACATCAATGCCGTTCCTATTGAACCACGGTTTGAAGCGATGCCCTCGAGAACAGTAAATTATGTTGACCATACCATGAATCAACTACAACAAGTCCATTATTGACAGGTGGGCCGTACCATTTAACCCTTGTGCTTAAATTATGCATGGGGTGTTCAAATTCTATCAACTGAATCAATAAATTCACGGCCCTGTCATATCTGTATTTAATTGCTTGTAGAGGTTGTTTGTAAATTGTTTGCTTTGGATTTGAAATGAGGAACATGTTGCATTTAAAGGGACATTTTACTATAAAAGTGTGTCAGCTTCTGTTTATTTAGGGACAGCTCTCCCGAAAACGACAATTCTGTCGTTTCTAATCAACAAGTTGTTCCAAACCTGTGTGAATTTCTTTCAGCAAAAGAAGATATTTTGATGAATGTTGGTAAAAAAACAGTTGACGGTAGCCATTGACTTCCATAGTATGGAAAAATGAAATAGAAGTCAATGGCTACCATCCACTGTTCGTTTACCGGCATTCTTCAAAATATCTTCTTCTGTGTTAAACATAGTAAAGAAACTCATACAGGTTTGGAACAACTTGAGTAAATGATGACAGAATTTTCCTTTTTGGGTGAACTATCCTTTTTTCTGAGCATTGGTGACTCTAAACATTTCCTCAACAATTTAAATGAAACAAGGTGATTCAATAACAGTTAAGAAGCGCTACGTATTTACAATTTAAAGTAATTTCATGAAGCATTGAATAAAGCAATTTACAAACCAGCATATTATCACACAAAATATGAAAACTGGTCATTATGACTAGCTTTAAACGGACTTAACGCTGGACCAACACCATTGAGATACTATACAGAGCTGATAAACTTTATTAAACAATACCAGATACCCAAGATTCGACGCACTTAAAACAACAAACACGCTACGCTCCACACTAGCATTCACATTGCTCTAGTGCTCTAATTAAAAGTCTGGGGGCTTCCAGGCCAGGGCACTCTGGGTGGGATTTCCATGATTCACAAGTGCTAATGGTTTTATAACTTGCCCCTTGCTGTCCTGTACATATTCTATCGATCCGAGAGTCTGACTAACAACCCCGCAGAGACAATGACTGAAGCTGACAGCCGTTAAGTGCTGAGGCCAGTGTAAATGCAAAAACATGCGCTTATGAATCTATACCCGCACATGCAAGAAGTATAAGAACTGAAAAGCTAGTAGCTGAACAGTGCTTTACCAGAACGAGCCCTACACCCTTTGAAACATGTATGATGAACTGCAATGCAAAGCGATTACAGATTCTAGATTGAAACAGCAACCAAAGCTTGTGCGACCTAGCAGCTTGCGTTTGGATATGATGCTACTTTCTCTTTTTTTTGCATACTTGTATTCACATCCTTACAATGAGTAGCCTACTGTAAAAGCAAACGAATGGAGTTGTAATTTTAAAGCTTTGCCACTGTAACCCGTGTAAGTTTACATACTCTATGCAAAGTGTAAACCTAAAAGTGAGGAGTCGAGAGCTTTGAGAAGTGCCTTTGTGTTCTTTCTCTCTGTCTTTTTTGTTTGTTTCCTGTTTATCTTCGTTCAGGTATTTCTGAAGTCACACTGAACATACTTGAAGTCTTTGTTAAATGTACAGTACAGACCAAAAGTTTGGAAACATTACTATTTTTTATGTTTTTGAAAGAAGTTTCTTCTGCTCATCAAGCCTGCATTTATTTGATCAAAAAATACAGAAAAAACTGTAATATTGTGAAATATTATTACAATTTAAAAATAATAGTTTTCTATTTGAATATACTTTAAAAAAAAAAAATTATTCCTGTGATGCAAAGCTGAATTTTCAGCATCATTACTCCAGCCTTCAGTGTCACATGTAACATCCAGTCTATCACATGATAATTTAGAAATCCTTCTAATATTCTGATTTATTATGAGTGTTGGAAACAGTTCTGCTGTTTGATGAATAAAAGGTTAAAAAGAACTGCATTTATTCAAAATAAAAAAAATTCTAATAATATATTTTCTTTACTATCACTTTTTATCAATTTAACACATCCTTGCTGAATAAAAGTATTGATTTTATTTAAAAAGAAGAAATACAAAAAAAATTACTGACCCCAAATTACTGACCAGTAGTGTATATTGTTATTACAAAATATTTATATTTTAAAAACATAGCTGCTTCTTTTTTTTTTTTACTTTTTATTCATCAAAGTATCCTAAAAAAGTATCACATGTTCTGAAAAAATATTAAGCAGCAAAACTGTTTCCAACTTTGATAATGAATCATTATATTAAAATGATTTCTAAAGGATCGTGTGATAATGATCCTAAAAATTCAGCTTTGCATCACAGAAATAAATGATAATTTAAAGTATAATAAATTTAAAAACAATTATTTTAAATGGTAATAATATAACACAATATTACATTTTTTTCTGTATTTTTGATCAAATAAATGCTGGTTTGATGAGCAGAAGAAACTTCTTTCAAAAACATTAAAAATAGTAATGTTTCCAAATTTTTGGTCTGTACTGTATATCGTGAAAGCAGAGGACACAGCTTTCAGAAATAAACAGTTCCTGTGTTTTGTGCAGACTTGAGTTTGGCAGTCCTGTGCGCTGGGTGTTGTAGGGGTCTGCTCATGTCTTGGTGTGTGTGTGTGTGTGTGTTTGTGTGTTTGTTGTGATCGGCAGAGATGTCCACAGAAAAACCTCTAGAAACACGTCAACAACACAGGAAGCCCTGATAAAGAGAGAAAAAAAGTGGTTATAATCTAAACAGATCCAAATAAAATGTATGAAAACATTAGACTTGCACATGAACGACTTGACTAATTAATTTGGTTTATGGGTATTTGACATGAACTACTTTTAAAAGGCCACCGGAATGAATTACTGAAGGAAAAGAGTCATTAAAAATCTGGAAAAATCGTAAATCCTAATTAATAAAATCAGTTTATTCCTCTATATTATTAAGATATATATATATATATATATATATATATATATATATATATATATATATATATATGTCCATAATTGAAGTCTATTTGAACCCCACTAACAGACTAAATGACAGACCAGCAGCAGCAGTAAAGCCATCCAAACACTAGACAAGTGTAACCTATAGAACACACATAAAACTGGCAGCAAAACAAAATCATTGCCCTAAAAATGCCAATAGATCTGTGTTCTGTGTATCTGTAATTAATGAACACTGCTGCTTTAAAGAAATGCTTGCGTAGGCTTAAGAGACAGAGAATCCAACAGAGATAGATCAGGAGCCGAGCGGCGGGCCCCGTCTTCAATCACGCAGCACTGAGGTGCTTCATCTCCGTGAATGAGGGCCGAGGGGCTGCTAACGGCTCCTCGGGGAACATCAGGACAGCCCTTGAGCGGACTGATGGCCATTCTAGGACTACATCCAGAAACAGGAGATGTGTACTTGGGTAGTTGACAAAAAACACGGGCATGAACCTTTCTTCAACATGCTAAGTTAAAGTATACATGCCTGTAGTAGCTTTTCTGGTAAAAATAACCATTTTAATCACCTTTCGCCTTCATTATTTCACTTGCCCTGCAGCAGGACGAATACATTTGTAAAAGTACAACTATTCCACGTTGAATATTAAAACATTAATGACATGAATTAGCTATCTTTATAATGAATTATCTATCTATTATAAATGTTAAAACACCTGTGCTCCTTAATATTTCTGCAGAAACAGTGATACTTTTTTTCAGGATTCTTTAATGAATAAAAAGTTCAAAAGGACAGCATTTATTTGTCTTTTCTGCCATTTTTTGAGCAACTGAATGCATCCCTGCTGAATGAAAGAATGAAAATTTTTATTTCATTTTAAATCTTGCTGAACCTAAACCAATGGCTAAAATTACTGGTTAATATTTGTATACATCTATGATATATCTTGGCCTTTTAGAAGCTGAGAACGATGTTATACTTTGATTTTTATGTTAATAATATTCTGCACTATTAAATATGGTGGTAAACAAGATTTTTTTAAAGCCGCTCACCATGCATAATAATATTTTACATTTTAAATCCATAACATAAAAAACGAAGTTAATTATATTGGTTTTATTTGCCTTTTTTTTTTTTTTTTGGTAATTAATAAAAACATATATGAAAATATAATCTAATTATCTGCCAATCGTGTTTAATTGTATATCTTTGCGCATTAAAACTATTGGCATATTGTCCATATTTATCAAATATATTGATCAAAACACAATCTGATAGTTTTATGCTTATAAAAAACACAAACAGAGAACAAATCACGTGCCTCACCCTTTGACTCTACCAGTACTGTGTGTCAATGTGTGATCGTCTTCATCTGAAAAAACAGGAAAACCGGCTGGAGAGAAGACATAGAAGATAAACATTAGAATTCACTGATTCATTCATTGCTGTTCATTTATTTATTGTAATAAAGATAGGATGTACCTTGTGGTCTCCCATGCAGATGTTGGAGCCCAGTGTGTCATAAACAACACCAATCTCATCCTCTTCACTCTGCAGACCACACACAATAAATCAACCGGTTATTCATTTAAACCCCTGGATTTGTAAAAAGTAAGAAAATATTTAGTTACGGTGGAACAAACTTAATTAAGATCCCATTAAATCTCACCCGGTGGATGATGTCTGAGGCGCTGTGGGACATTAAGATGCGGTCGCACCATGCCGGGCATCGCGTGTTCATGTACTGTGTAGGTTTACTGTAGTCTTCACTGTATGGATAACTGAAAACATTCAAACAAGATACGCACAACATCACTGTTTCGGACTCACTATTACCATACATCATCAATACACACTGCTTCAAAAGTTTGGGGTTGGTAAGATTTTTGTAATGTTTCTAAAAGTCTCTTGTCAGTTGAATATTTAGCACTAATGAACACTGTGCACTTTAAGTGTTTAACAAGACTTGTTCAAGCTGCTCACCTGGGAGGAAAGTGGATCTCCTCCTCTGTGAGGACGTCGTCAAATTCAGAGATCTCCTTATCGTACTTCAGCAGCTGAAAGACAGAACAATACATAAGCACAGACTCTTTTTTACTGATATACTATTTTGATTATAATCTGTGAAACTCTAGTCAGTTTCTCATTTTTTAAAACACAGTTCAGACCTCTTTTCCGTTGTTTTCTCTGAACACGGCCTGGTGCAAGTAAGCAAATAACTTGGTCTCTATGTGAAGGAGGACCTAGTGACAGAGTGGTTAAAAAAGGACAGAAAGAAAGAATGAGGTTAGGAAGAAAACCGAATAAAACAAGAGTAAAGGGAAAATAAACACAGGAAAGACAAAGAGGTGAGAAGAGAAGGACAGGGGTTAATGCAGGGGATAAAAAACTAGCAAAGAACGGAGAGTATCTCCAACTTTGCTGGCACAAGTAATGAAACACACGTCTGCGGGAGCGATCTGAATGCAAGCTCGCATTTTCTGGACTGGCAAGAAGTCAATATCAACCCTCCAAAAACCATAAATCTGGCTGGACAGTGCACTGGATATGTCTGAGCGCACACAAAAAGAAAATATTAATCATCTCCTGGACGCAAAGTCAGAGCCTTTAAGATCTATGTTTGCAAAGTCTTAGTAAAGCAAGTGTGACACTAGATTTGCTGGAGGCTCTGTAAAAACATAATCATAAAAAAAAATTGGTAAAAACTGTAATTTTTTAAATATAAAAATATACATAAATAATAATAATGGTCCTAATTACAAAACATATCACAAAAATGCCCTTATTTTCACTAAAGCTGCATTTATTTGATCTGAAATGCAGTGTGAACTATAATATTTGTTTATATACAATAATATTGCATGTATTACAATGCAAATTATTCCTGTCATGCAAAGCTACATTTTCAGCTGCCATTATTCAAGTCTTATTCCTTTTGACGAATTATTCAGCATATCATATTATGGATTTACTTATTTATTTGAAACCGAGACTGCTTTGTAAATAGATGATCACCTTATGGTCGTTGTCCTTCTCTTCACAGATGATCTTTTCGACCTCGTTGCTGCTGTCTTTTTTTACCGTCTGGATATCGGCCGACATGGAGAGGTTCTGTTCACAAAGAAACACACATATGAATCTTCATATAATTCATGTGTGTAAGCGTTCAGTGGTTATGCAGGACATATATCAGTCAGATCTACCTGTACTAGACTGAGTGTGTCAAGGCGGAAATTGAAATCCCCAAACAGAAAGAAGGGGAAAGGACTGTAGCTGCTATCTGATATCCTGCAAGACAAAAGCAAGAGTTTGAAACAAGACCAGCAACCACGTCACATCCAATGTCTTTTGTGCTGAAAGACGACATGACACAGCATGTATTTCTGTGCGTAAGAGAATATTCGACTGGAAATATTTTTAGCTGGGACTCTATCCTATTCAGGCTTTGATTTGGTCATGATGAGTTCACTATGATATTATAGTGTTATATTATTTTTCTCCACCGTTGTGGCCTTGGTTTAAATGAATAGTTCACCCAAAAATTTCAATTTCCTTAAAATTCACTCCACCTCAGACCATCCAAGATGCAGATAAGCTTGTTTCTTCATGGGAACAGATTTGGATAAATGTAGCACTACATCAGTTGCTCACCAGTGGGTCCTCTGCAGTGAATGGGTGCCGTCAGAATGAGAGTCCAATCAGCTGATAAAATCATCACAATAATCCACAAGTAATCCACATCACTTCAGTGAAAAGCTGTGTGTTTGTAATACATTTATTATAACTTCAAACCATTCTGGCTAAAATATGAGTACGCTATCTATAAAAACTCCAGTCAAAAAGGAGTGTCGTTTGAATCAGGTGAGAAATATATTCACAGATCAAGCATTGTTTACAAACCAAAACAGTTCTAAACAAATATGTACAGGTAGGTGCATTTTAATATGAAAGGACAACAGGTGATGGACATTTTTTACTGGATGAAGTGTAATTGTGAATTATGGACTTTTGCCAGAAGCGACTGTTTAAACTTAAAACATTGTAATGTTTTTATCAGCTGTTTGGACTCTCATTCTGACGGCACCCATTCACTACAGAGGATCTATTGGTGAGTAAGTGATGCAATGCTCCTAAGAATCTGTTCCAATAAAAAAAACAAATGCATCTACATCTTGTATCGCCTTAGGGTGAGTAAATATTAAGCACATTTTTTGTTTGTTCTTTAGAACGTTTCTGCATATGAATGAATATAGGGATATAACATGCACTAATGAATAGTATTTAATTGTAATTTCATGTCTTTGCATTTACTGTCATTTTTATTTCTTGAATTAATTAACACAAACTACTTATGCGAGTAATTCAAGTGAATGATTCCGAAGCACAAACCTGTTGATGACGTATCTAAGCGCTTTCTTGCGGTTTGCAGAATACACCGACGGACTAGAGTTGCAGGCGATGAGGTTGGAGGCGTCGTGAAACAGGTGAACGTTCACCAAATCTAAACCCCTGTACACACACAGATCAACACAAGACATATGATTAAACTGGGGGAGGGGTGTCTATCAGTCCCGTCGGTCTCTGTGACTGATGTGGGACATTAGCTGATAGGATGGAGTTCACAAGTTTCATTCATTTATCACTCAGTCTTCAGTTCCTGTACTTCTCTATGTGTACTGCTGCCACATGTTTGCAAGTAATGCACTTCTGATAACACACTATTCCACTAACACTGCTAACACACTTCACACTGAGGCCAAAAAACACATACATGACAGACTGTAAAGAAAATTATGAGAGACATCTCGAAAGTGTGCAAACATACTGGTTGTGAATGAGCCATCGTGTCCTCATGTAGCCTTTTCTGGACCACTTGAACTGTAATTAAATGCACATACATATGCATTATAAAATTAAAGATGCATTCATCTAATTTTAGAGACCAGAAAGTACCAGTACTTTATTTCTTTCCCTGTAATTGCAAGTAACTGTATTCTAGTAATTTTCATTTGTTCTGCTTACTGTGTGTTCTTGTATTTAAAGGATTATTCAACTAATGCTGTATGCATTGTACTGGAGAATTTAAACAATACAAGTAGGAGTAAAATAAACTGGTGCATCCCTAAAAATGTAGTCAAAACAGAAGTGTGTGATACATGAGACTCTTAAGTGAATAAGAATTCACAACAATAGTTTAAAAAATAAAACCTACCACTGCACACGCAGTAATACAATACTTACATCAGGCCAAAAGTTCTTTGGGAATTTCTCTTTTTCCACGGAAGTCACTCCTTCCAGTGAACCCACGTACTTGTTATGTCCTGAGATGTCTTTAAACTCATTCACTACAGGAGGAGGAATAAACAAACAAGACATATTGTAAGAAAAACATGCAAATGTCAAATCAATATACTAATGTTGGAGTTGTCTCGCGGCTGAAGGCTGTGAGCGCAGGATCTATGAGACACTGATTTGATAGGGCAACGAATTCATTGGTCCGCTGATCTTAATGGCTCTTCTATTAGTCCTCTTCGTGAGAGCTTATTCATGAGATGTTGTGACTAGAGTCCTGTTCTATCAGAGACTCTAACCAAATGAGTTGAAGGAGAACGTTTATTTGGGAAATTTATCTCTCTGCTAATAGCAGTGAATGAGTTGTTTTTCGACTTGTGAGATTATGTGTTTTATTTTAACTTTATTACACATTTTTCTATTCAAAATTGTTTTATTTTTGTGCAAAATATAATTCACATGTTTAATCCTTGGACCCTTTAACCCACTCCACTACATAATTCCCTGGAAATAAAGGACCAGATATCTGATTCATCTAACAAACATTTTATTAAACATTTACATGAATACTAATACTATAATATATAGTAATAAATCATTTTGAGAAAATATACCATTTTTAAAATTTAAAACTTTTGAATTCTCATTACTGCAAAGTATCCAATGTTTTTACTTCACATTATTAATTTCAATTACTTTCAATGGTGTTTCTCAGTGTTTTTTATGACCATAATTCTGACATTTTCAGTTAATACACATAGCATAAATTAATGGCAGTACTAAAGTACTTTAATGATGTATAGATACTTTACAGTTTAGATAATATGCCATAATTTTTCATGTTAAAATGCTAAAACATAATATTTCGGGGATGTGCTTAAAAGAAAATATTGTCACAATGCAAAAATCTTTATGGTCCAAAAATTATCTTAATTTTTAGAAGAAAAATATAATTTGCAGTCACACTGCTCTCCTAAAAAACCTAATTCTGTCCATTCATCATTTAGTGTACAAATACTCCTGAATACATCTCAGCTCATCCCGGTAACAATACATGACCAGCTGACCACTCTACTACTGTTTTGTTTTATATATCTTTTGGACTCTTTTTTTTTTTTTTTTGATAGGCATGTAATAAGAAGGATGATGCACATTCAGCTTGACATATGCCATATTAAACCCCAAAAGGGTGATCAGGACTCCAGTACGAGACGTATATTATCCCTTACATATTTGTGTCTTCTGATTTTGTGATATAACCTGGACTTCATCATTAATACCTTATATTAGTAGAAAATATATAAATAATAATAATAATAAATACAAATAAAAAAAACTTACCATTGAAGTCATATTGTAGGATATTTTTCAGTGACTTGTGGATGAAATACATGCTTCCCAGAGCCTAAAATCAAATAAATCAATCAGTCAAACAAACAATCATGCATGTGATCTTCTGAAGCTCTAATGATGTCCTGATTGGATACTGGGCTAATGACCTGACAGCTTAAAGTCATGCACAAGCAGGGGTTCACAGAGATCCCGATGTCTGAAGAGCTGCTTTGATTTTGGATCACGTTGATGGTGTGCACACATCATAATCTTTCCACCCTGACTTTTTTTAAGACACTGTAACAGTCACAGCCTTTCTGAAGTCTCCCATCATAGACTTGCACATAGTTTTGGTACCTAAACAACATCCAGATTTGCCCATGCAATACTCACAAACCTCACGCACACATTTCCTGCATCTTTTCTGACAGCGCGCTGAATGGATTTAATGTACTAGCTGCTTGCTCCAGTGAGCGCACATCAATCCAGCCCCGTAGAGATCAATACAGACAGAAAATTAAAACAACCAACACAAGCTCAATGCAAGGCAGAGAAAAATGACATGAAGCACGCCACACCAAAAACACATACCGTACACACATTTATGATTTCTTCAAAATATCCATCTCAGGAGAAATATATAAATCTTGTGAGAGAAATTATGTTTTTTTGATGTGACAGTTCTTTCTATATGACCAGTCTTGAGAGACTGGGCATTACAGCAGGCACATGCACTACACTGTGCATGACTGGGAACGGGACTGAGAAATGACTGGATTTCAACTTGTTTTGAACAAGGGGTTAAAGTTTGGCTGGTTAGCATATTATGATATATGATTTTTTTTTTTTTATCATTTATATATTTTATATATATATATATATATATATATATATATATATATATATATATATATATATATATATATATTAATAATTTTAAAACCATTTAAAATGTTAATTATATTATAATAGATGTTTTGCTCATGACACTTTTTAGTTTTTGAAGGACTTTAAAAACATAAAAAGGACTATCAAGAATATTTATACAATGTCATTCAAATGTTTGGGGTGAGTAAGAGTTTTTAACCTTATGTTTTAAATATTTTTAGATTTCAAATAAATGCTGTTTTTTTATTTTTTACAGTTTTCAACCATGATAATAATAAGAAATGGTTATTGAGCAGCAAATCAGCTTATTAAGATGAATTCTGAAGGATCAGGTAATGATGCTGAAAATTCAGCTTTGCACCACAGGAATAAATTGTATTTTAAAATATATAATTACATGAAAAGATTCTAAAAAACTTCCAGATTTCGACTCTTCCACACTTTGAAGCTAAATTAAAAAAAAGCAAATTTATTGCAGTAAAGTATCATTAAATGCTGTTGACAAGGATCTACTGTATTTGAAATACCACTGGGGCATGGAAAAATTTGTCTCTTTGATTGCCAATACAAAAAACTGTGTGATGGCATAAAATAATCTAATCTTGCTAAATAAATTTAACATATACACACACACCGCCATCAGTTGTGTTAACACCCACCTTCATTCTCATTTGTCTCACATCATCTGTATTGATTTGTAATTAGTTTTCTGAGGGTTGTGAATCATCGCTTGACTGGGAAGAGAGTGTGTGTGTAAATGCAGAGAGCGTCTGGCACACTCATCGTACAAATGGTGTTTAGATAAAAAAAATCACTTTTAAGTCAATACATTTTTATTAAACGCTGCACTGGCCTGATTGATGAAGATAGGTGTAAAGGTATAAGTGTGCTGATCTCTATTTTAGTGTGTGTATGTGTGTGTGGGAACACTGAAACAGGCTCATGTGAAGGGCCAAATTTGGTTTGACAAAGATGATTTCAGTGTGGCATTTCAATATTGGTAGATGCATTTATAATTTGGTAACAAAAACTGAAGAAGGTTTGGCAAAGGGTGCACGTAAAAAAAAACTCACTGACCCTCCTGCATCAACAAAACAAATACATACTCACTCACTCACACACGTAGACTTTCAGTTTATTTATCATGTTCAGATGAGAGGGGCCTAATCAATAGTTTTAATCTGGAGTTAAACGTATTGACTCGGTCCGCTGCCTGGCCACTCCTGCACATTAACCCAGTCCATCAAGGTACAGACCTAACACATAGCGTACAAACACACACAGAGCACCTCTCATCTGGATGGGCTGAGGGTTAACACCCTGCCAAACACCAGCAACTTCTCTCTTTTTACAGATTTTTCTAAGTTACTTGGACAAATTAAAGGGGTGCCCCAGGGCTCTGTCTTTGGTCCATCACTTTTGTTAGACAGCAGCTGAATAAGAATTAACATACTCAAGAGGTGTTTGTATTTTTGTTTAGAAACGATATGTCTTTCTTTTTTTAGCTTTTTTTTTTCTTTTCAGAATTCTAACATTTTCTGTTTGCAGGTTTAAATTAGATTCTGAATCCTAATTTTCAAAACAGTCTTTCCCAGACTTTTGGACCCCAGTGTATAATTTATTTTGCATAACTTCATATTTTAAGATCTGTTGTAGCACTTCGTCCAGTTCAAATCAACACAAGAGTGGTGAAATTATAAGTTTGATTTGTTCATGTACTGGACTGATCTTGTTCTAAAGTTCATCTCATTGCTCACTGGGGGGGGAACAATTATAAGTTCTAAAACAAATATAATTGTGGCCTGTTACTTGCTATTGGATGTCTTCAGAAGACTTGCAATATAGTGTGCAACTTGTATAAAACACTATTATAGTGCTTTTTTATAATTGACTTAAATATAAAAAAAATATTAGTTTTTATTTTAGGTGTATGGACCATGCCTTTAACTTTGAAGCACTACTGTGATTATACACAAGAATAGCACTTCAATAACAGGAAGGTGAGTGAGGTGGGGTATTGGCAGTACTCAAAATGGTTATATAGCTCTACCTAGTGGACATACAAACCAACTACAATGCTGGTAGCACAAGAGTCAACACATCAAGAGAATCCATAATGGATAGATGTGATTCCTTTGAACTAAATCACTAAGGAAGCATGTGAAATCATCTTGTCAGATACTGCAGCAGCCATATCACTCACCGTGAAACTGTCAACAGCCTTGAAATGACTGTCTACATATACACAGACTCTGTCGAAGTCAGCCATCTCAGAGCTGGACTCTATGGACCTATAACAATGATAAAAACAATATAATTCTTGCATATATTTATTAAAATGAAAACAATTAATACAGTAATTTTTATCATTCTGTTTAATTCATAGCTGTCATCCCAAAATAATACTGAAAATATAGTATCACTATCACATTATTTGGACATGTGACATTGCAGGACCACAATATTCTTTGATTAAAAAAAGTCAGAGTACATGTAAATATGTAAATAACATGGTATACAAACATAGTAATCAGTGATTTGCTACTATCTGATACTGACACTGTACAGAACGATGGCACTACTACAGTACTTTTAATAAGGTAACTAGTTTGTATTCCAGAATTAGCTGTAATCTCACCAGAAGAAGTTCTCTGCGTGGCCCATGTTCATCATATAATCCTTTCCACCAACTTCCTGAAAGTGCAGGGCGACGAAGCGTGGCTTATACATGTGCACCGTCTAGGAGATATGATTTACATAAGACATACAATTCATTATTCTCCAGCGTGTTTATCCACTTTTGCACCTCTAAATTAATTAAAGCATCACATCCTGAGAATCATATAAGAACACTGATTTAAAATAAAAAACTTACTATAATAAACAGAACTTCAATTTATCCTTTATTAAAAACAGCAGCAAAACTTTTCCATTCCAAACTTTCACTTCCAATTTTTTGACGTGAGAAGAATGAATCAACACTTGACCTTCCACATTTACAATGATGTCAGTTATGCCTATTCTGTCTTCAGAAACTTGTCTAGAGAAGGGAGCAGGATAGATAATATCACTCCTAACCCCAGAAGGTCTTACCATTAGAGTACCATGGATAAATGGTCAACACTGTATTGTTCATGTCAGTCAGATTGTTTGCCCAAAACATTTCAGTGTGGATTATTTTTGTCTCAGTTTAACAAAAAGTCTGCTATTTAAAGATAGAGCAGCACAAAAATAAGACTCATAAGCACCATAACCACAGACAACTTAAAGATACATCACCAAAAACAATGACCCAACTACATTTAGTTATAAAAATAAAATAAATTGCCTAAAGCTAGAGTCACAATAGTGTTTGCTAAATATTGCAGGGAAAAAAAATGTAAATAATGTAGCAATGAAGTACAACTCACACAGAAGTCACTTTCAAACTAAGCAGCTTTCAGTGCAGCAAATGCATGTGAACAACTTGAAGATGAGTGATATGGGGAACTTTTTTGCCCTCATATGAAACTCCAGAATGCATAGAATCCTATAGAAATGACTGGATTTCGCCCGTGACATTTCAGGTTTGCAAAAAGTCTGAAACTGTTTATGGTTCAGTTGGATTCATTCGGAAAGTTCACTCATGCACTAGATCGTTTGCAGAAGTTAACACAAAAATACTAACAGGACATGTGGATAATGTTCCTACAATCTATCAGAAACTTGCAGATGTCTTCTTTTGACAAAGCAGTTCTTTATTTCATGTGCAGCTTGTGAATGTCTCTGCACTGCAGGTAAAAGATGATTTATATACATGTATATCCAATGTAAAAGAGGCAACAGAGATTGTGTACACATTATATCTAGCAGGAAAATCATGAAATCTGTGATTTAACTTCCTTGTGCTCATAACATGACAACAGCAGATAACATAACATGATTTTATGGTGCACAAAAGACAGGTTGTATAAATGAGACAAACACCTTTAGATTTACAAGGTCCATTTAGCAGAGTAAAGTTCACTCTGCAGAGGTGTGTTATATGTGTGTTTATAGCAGGTTTGAACAGATGGACAGCTCTGACAATGTACGGAGCGTGTTTAAAACAGCTTGTGTTTAGCTTTTCTACTACGCTACATTGAGCAGCATCAAATGTGTGTGTTTGAAAGAAAGGCAACAAACTCACCGTGAAGAACTCACGCAGCCAGTCTCCTTCAATCTCACCCACCTGAGAACAACAACCAGATTTCCCTGTTAGGCAACTTTTATAATATGAACAATATGTTCTGATTAACCTCGGCCGTGAGCTTTAAACTGCAGTGAGGATTAGATTTACTGGATAAAGGATTTCTGCAGCACATTCAGTAACAGAGACATTACGTCGGAGTGCTTTCAATTGTAATGTTTCAGGCTATTTTGCCACAGAATTCTTCAACAAACCATTCATAGGCATTTATAGGAAGTGCTTCCATCATGATTACTCTCATCTTAAATGGATAAAAAGTTCTCTATAAAATAAACTAGACAGGGAGACAGACATAGATAATGCACGTAACATACTGAACACAGTAATACCTATACAGCACAAATTGTACATTAGAGGTGTGTTTTGCACTTTGCACATTTAGTTTGTATTTCACAGTTGACATTTAAATGACAATAAAACAGTTTAGCAGCTGTGTATGTGATATTTATCAAGATGAGTTGGTGAAAGTACAGTACAGCAGTTCTACTTTTATCCTACACAAGAAACAAAACTGGTCTACACAGTATAGTATCAAATATAATATTACCAAGATGATCGTATATGCAGTCAACATATGCTGCTGACAGACACCTGATCTAACTTCATCCAAAAACTCAATAAATGAGGCTATTGTGTGTTTGAAAGGATACACAATAGTGCAAAAGAAAAGCATCAACATAATGCATTAATAATACATAAATAAAACTGAAATCAACTTTAAAAGTGAGTGTATGCATGTAAACGGTGGGAAAATTCTGATCAAATGTTTGTTGAACATGTATCTGAAGCTCTGGCTTTGAGAAGCAGGTTTCAAACAGTCATGGCACATCTAATACATCTATTAAAAGAGTCAACCCAAACCATCTTCAGTAAACAGGTAGTCCAAAATGCAGCAGCTAGAGACCTTACCAGGTCTAGAAAATATGATCATATTACCCCAATTTTAAAATCTCTACATTCGCTACCTATTAAGTCCTGTCTCAGTTACAAAATATTATTACCGGTACTCACTTATAAGGCCCTTAATGGTTTAGCTCCTGCGTACCTAACTCTTCTCCCACACTACAACCCATCACACTCCCTAAGGACACAAAACGCTGGACTTTTGGTAGTTCCTAGGGTAGCAAAGTCCTCTAAAGGAGGTAGAGCTTTTTTCACATTTGGCTCCCAAACTCTGTAATAGCCTTTCTGATAATGTTCGGGGTTCAGACACACTCTCTATGTTTAAATCTAGATTAAAAACACATCTCTTTAGCCAAGCATACACATAATGTGTCTCATAACCTTGTACTCCAGTTATATCTGATCAAAATGCACATTATCGTTCTTTGCTTGATTTGAACAGCAGCTACGCAAATTTTTCTCTATTTGCCTCTCTGTTTCTGCCATGGGATGGGCATCCCAAGGTAACTATGAAATACACACGCTTCAGTCTGAATCCAGCTCTTACACAGATCTGAGATGACTGAACACCTGAGAAGAGATGATTCCAACCCCTCCGAGGACCTCAGATGATGCAAACCCTGAACCAACACAAAAAACTACTTTAAAGTTTGATTGCAATCATTGTTTTTAATCATGTTCACCATTTGTTTGATTCCATGTCATTAACTAACTGCATGACTTTTTCTGTACATATCTGCCATTTGGGCATCCACTTCATATAGTCACCACTGATAAGCTACTCCTAAATGTAATGTATATACTTCAATTTTCTGTGAAACTGCTTTGCAACTATTTGTATTGTGAAAAGCACAATACAAATAAATGTGAATTGAATTGAACTGAAACAAACTTAAAAACCATTAATCCTAAACATAGAGAAGCTCAATGAAATGTACAGGGGGAGAAACAGTTCTCTTACGAGAGCTCTCTCTTACTGCGTCTTAGCTAAGACGCTACGGGAAAAGTCTCTTTTCACGAAATACTGAAGCAAAAAATTATCCTTAATTTGTATTTTTGTAAAGCGCATTTGCAGCAGTACACAGCCATAGGCGAGACGGCTTGTTCGCTCATTGGCTTGCTCTGCGGCAACTGCACAGCCTATCGAGCGCAGGCTGATGCAACATCAGACCAATAAGGGCGCTTCGCGCCCTTCTTGCCACTTCCCGCCGAAACGGGTGTGGCCCAACCTATAAAAGGAGCTAGAAAAGGCTGACTCACCTGATTTTTTCATCTCTTCAGCGAAGCTCACGCATCGCTGGATCACGGAGGAAGCAAGCGTCGTCTGAGAAGCATATCAGCGGGACGAGCCATTCTGAAGCTGCTGGCCTCGCAGCCTTCCACGGCCGTTCCTGCTGCGCTGTCCGGCGCCTATATCCTTTCAATTCTGTTATATCCAACTGTTTTTTATGTGTGTGTGTGTTCGCCCTGCGACACACACTCGTTAAAGAGCTCACGTCTTTTTTAAGATGCCTTCCTGCGGCTCGTCAGAGCCCCACTCAGCGAGGGAGACCGGTACGTCATCTGTGTCTCCTGCCTGGGTGAACATCATGCAGCGCTCGCGCTCGCTGACGGCAGATGCCCTCACTGCGAGCTGTTGCCATGGTGACTCTGAGGACTCGCCTGGCCTTTTTCTCTGAGCCTGCATTCTCCGCTGCGCTGAGGCGCCGTAAAAGCGTCGCTTCCAGCGGATTCCGGAACCGTCTTCAGCTCAACCGAGCTCGCCGGTTCGCCCTGCTTCACCGGCCCCCCCTGCATCGCTTCCCGGTGGCCAGCGCCCGCTGTTTGCCGGCGCGCCGTCCGAGGAAGTCGATCTCAGGGCCGCGTCGGGGGAAGAGGACACACGCTCTCTGCTAGCTTCGCGCCTTCTGCTCAGAAGCCCAGCAGACATCGAGAAGGAGCAGGGGGCGAGCGCTCACGTTGGCCGCGACGAGTCTCGGCCGCGAGTGGTCTGCACCAGCGCCCCCCCTCTCGTTCCCGGCTGGATGGTATTTTCCTTTCAGATGAGCGTACTTCTCAAAGCCCGCCTCATTTCTTCCTGAGCTTCACGAAGAGGTGGCGAAGGCTTGGAACGCTCCATATTCAGCGCTTACTCGTTCGTCTGTCTCACTAGCATTCTCCACACTGGATGATGCTAAAAACAGGAACTACCAGTCACTTCCGCCGGTGGAACAGGCGATAGCGACGCACCTTTGTCCGCCCTCTGCTGGACGGCGGCAAAAGCGGTGTTGCCATCTAAAGCATGCTGTGTGACGCTGCGGCTGCACGACTCGCGATGGCTGCTTCATCGAAGCGCAGGTGTACGAGTTCCGCTGTGGCCGAGCTCTCACCCAAGCGCGCTGCTGTATCAGTTCCAGGAATTGTGACTGTCTCAGTGTTTTCTGCAACACGCAAGCCTGCACAGTTGCCCGCTTGCCTGCACACAAAAGCCGTTATCACAACAGCTTCAGCAACGCAGCTCGAGACCCCCGTTCTCGCTCTACCGGCTGTCGCCCCACGCCGCGGGGACCGCGGCAGAGGATTACTGTGAGGCCGGGAGCCCGAAGCCATCCTAGGAAAGCCATCTATGCCTGCTGCATGACGCTGCGTCTGCACTACACACGATGGCTGCTTCATCGAAGCACCGGTGTACGAGTTCCGCTGTGGCCGGGCTCTCACCTAAGTGCGCCGCTGTTTCAGTTCCAGGGATTGTGACTGTTTCAGCGTCTTTTGCAATGCGCAAGCCTGTACGGTTGCCCGCTTGCCTGCACACAAAAACCGTTATCACGGCTACCCAGATATTTCCCGAAAAAGGTGTAATTTCTGGTGTCCCGGCCACGGCCGATGGTGCTATAAATGTAGTGACGATGCCCACTGCTCAGTGCCCATCTCCACATATAAGCACAGCCCTTCACACAGGGCTCGTGCCCATAAAAGCGACTCAAGTCGATCACGCGCACTACATAGTAAACGTGCCCACTCCTCGGTGCCCAACAATCACTATGTCACACGCGTCATGTGGTTTCTGTAAAAACGAAACACGTGCACGTTCGTCCGGCCACGGCCGATGGTGCTATAAATGTAGTGACGATGCCCACTCCTCAGTGCCCATCTCCACATGTAAGCACAGCCCTGCACACAGGGCTCGCGCACATAAGATCGGCTCAGATCGGTCACGTGCGCCACATAGTAAACGTGCCCACTCCTCAGTGCCCACATACACTATGTCACACACGGCGCGTGGTTTCTGTAAAAACGAAACCCATGCACGTACGCTCTGCCCAGGCAGACAGCGAGTCGAAAGTGGTAAATGTGCACGCTTGCAGCCCACAGTTACTCGCAGACATCACAAGTCCCACGGGACCCGCTCAGCCCTCCCCCAATCGGTTAAGCACCAGGATGGGGTCGAGGACGAGCGATCTGCCCGCTGTGATCAGCGCGCTCCCCGCCTCAAATGCCACAGGCGTAACGCCCATGGTGCAGCGCAACCAAGCGCCGCCGTTGCCCAGTCAACAGAGCGCTCTTCGCATCCAGCCTTAAGCCATTGATGCAGATGCATGGTCAGTGCTTCCTGGGGTTTTGGATTGGGTGCTAGGCATTATAAAGAGAGGCTACTCACTATAGTTTTTTTCGACGTCCTCCGTCGAAACTACGGTCAAAACAGAAGTAGCACACATACTTCGGGCCGAAATATCAAAACTGTTGAGCAAAGGGGCTGTAGAGCCTGTGTCTCGAGGTCAAAGCGAGGGGGGGCTGTACATCAGATACTTTCTGGTGCCCAAGAGAGACGGGGGTCTCAGGCCCATACTGGATCTAAGACAGCTGAACAAGGCATTGATGAAACGCAGTTTCAGAATGCTTACGACCAGGAAGCTCCTTGCGCAGATTCGCGGAGGGAATGTCAATAGATCTGAAGCACACTCCACATGAGGCGTCGCCTCGTCGTGGGCGTGGTCTACTGGGATCTCCTTGCAAGATATATGTATGGCGGCAGGTTGGGAATTCTGAGTTCATGAGCGCTATGCTATGCTGCCGACTGTTATATGGGCAGTATTGCGTAAGACCCGCATTGCCACATTGGTCAGGCCTTGCCTCGGCTGTGTGATGTCATATTGCCGCATCTACGGATGCCCCTAGATATGGGACGGAGGGCTTCCCCCGTTTCTGTCCTGGACTCTCTGTGAGTCCCTCAGTTGACTGTGCACTGTAAATCCTGGGCGTTGCTTCAGGTTTATTGGTGTGTGATCCCTGCGCGCACGCCGTTTTACATTGGGTACATCCCGTACCGTCTTAGCTAAGACGCAGTACGAGAGAGCTCTCGTAAGAGAACGTACTCGGTTACTAAACGTAACCTCGGTTCTCTCTAGAAGAGCGAACGAGTACTGCGTTCTCTGTCGTGCGCACGATTCACTCTGGTTCGCTTCGGCGATGAAATAAATCAGGTGAGTCAGCCTTCTCGAGCTCCTTTTATAGGTTGGGCCACACTCGTTTCGGCGGGAAGTTTCTGCGCTCGGTAGGCTGTGCAGTTGCCACAGAGCAAGCCAATGAGCGAACGAGCCGTCTCGCCTATGGCTGTGTACTGTTGCAAATGCGCTTTACAAAAATACAAAATTAAGGATAATTTTTTGCTTCAGTATTTCGTGAAAAGAGACTTTTCCCGTAGTGTCTTAGCTAAGACGCAGTACTCGTTCGCTCTTCTAGAGAGAACCGAGGTTACGTTTAGTAACCAAGTACATTTTTTTTTTTAAACAGTACCATAAACAATGTTGCAGACTCAATTTTAAGACAATAACTGAGCAAGTAATTGCAAAGTGGAAGAGACTGGCCCGATTTATATGAGATTGTTCATATTGGCCTGGCTGATATTTCTTAAACAGATCAATATTTTAATAAAGCCACAGTATTACACTTAATCAACTGTAATCACATTTCATTGAAATTTACTGGTTTTTAGATAGGAGAAAATCAAAAATTACACAGTTCAGCTTTACAATAATAATAACTAACTGCATTTTAAACATTTTAATTCATTCAAAGCATTGTCTATTTCAAAATAATTACTATATAATGTAATATATAATATATAATTTCAACTGGAGAATTTAGAGAAATACATATATATTTTTTTTTATCAAAGACATTAAAAGGGAGTTTCTTGGTAAGACAGATGAAAACTGGACCAAAATCTGCTGATAGTCAAAAGTCTGATTATGCAAGACTAGTTTGAGGGAGTCTCCAGTGAATGAAGCCC
Organism: Carassius carassius; assembly: GCF_963082965.1. Taxonomy (NCBI): domain Eukaryota; kingdom Metazoa; phylum Chordata; class Actinopteri; order Cypriniformes; family Cyprinidae; genus Carassius; species Carassius carassius. Next base: position 9,130,044 of record NC_081788.1, on the reverse strand, counting down.
TGAATACATGTATATTTTCATCTGAAGATCTCTGTCCTGCTACTGCAGGTCATGCATAGCCGAAATGCCTTCCATTTGAGTGAGTAGGCAAAAGGAATTAAGATTGACCTGACAAAGCCAGCAAGCTTGTAGCTCTAAAATGTGATATGGGGTTCAGAAAACAGTTTAGATATTTCAGTTAAGAGGGTGGAGAGTGAGAACTAGGCTCTATGATATATTTCAGATGTGTTATATCTTTTACATGTATTTCAAGCAGCCCCTTGGTAAAAGGATACACTTTAATTACTTTTAAAAAGAGCATTTCAAATGGAAAAATATAATTTAAAATAACATATTTAAGTGCAAACTGAATGCAATCATTTCAGACATGCAATTAGATTCATGTTAATTGCAATTAAATATATATATATATATATATATATATATATATATATATATATATATATATATATATATATATTAACTGCAGTTATAATAAGTAAAATGTATATTAAATGCAGCTAAATTTAGCTAAACTTGCTTATTTAATCAACTTAAAGCAGTCATATGATGTTGCTAAAAAGAACATTACTTTGTGTATTTGGTGTAAGGTTCAAAAAAACACATTCGGTCTGAAAAGTGAGGTGTTCTCTGATTGGCCAGCTATCCAGTACGTTGTGATTGGTCAAATGCCCCAAACATGTAACAGAAATGTTACACCCCTTGTCACACTGTGATGTGTCTCCCAGTCAAAACACCATGCAACAAGACAAAAACAATAAAACCTATTACAAACGAGTGATTTGTTGCATCAAGTGGGGACATAGTTACGGATTATAATGATTTATACTGTGTTTTTACATGTTGCGTTGCAACGTGCCACGTAAACATAAAACCATGTCTGCATTTGTGATCAGAGAAACGACAAACAACAAGCGCTACACTGTAAAAAAAAAAGTCTGTAAAAATACAGTACAACAATAGTAATAGTAATAAGGTACAACAACAGTACTGTGACGAGTGGGGCGGGGCCGAGGGATGTGGGAACACGAGTGAGGCCGGTGGAGTGATTGGGAAATCAGCAATTTTTAGTTTTATAAATAAAAGTTTATTAACTTTTAATTGTTGTTGATGTGGTGCAATTTTTACTGAGCATGTCATAAAGCTCGGTGCGGTAAAACTGTGTTTAGAGCGCTTTATGCCTTCAACAGGAGCTGGCAGAGCAATTGTCAAGAAAAGAAGACACCATTACTACATTTGCTTTATTTAAGAGATTTTATGACTAGGTGAAGATCTGACATCATGGAATTCTTCAAGGATAACACCTTTTCTGCCAATCGAGGTAGGTTTTAGACATTTTATTGTCTTGTCTTTGTTAAACACAAACTGACACACATGATTAATTCTGTAACGTTTCTGGCACACTGTCTTGTGAACACACACATGTCGAGCACGCACAGAGAATGTGCACCAGGAGCGCATCGAGTTCTCTCTCTCACTTACACAGACCAAAGAACACAAAATTGTCAAAATGACATTTTTGGCGAGTGACAGTCTTAAGTTAAAAAGTCTTGACTGATGTAAAGTGTTGGGATGTGTCAGATGTCCGTCAATGTGAGTCTTGTGCTTTAAAGGGACAGCAGTTCATGACATTCATGGTGTTTCCTTTCTTTTCTTTTCAAATGACCGGTTGTAATTGCTGCTGTAACTTACTGTGCATCTTAAAGGGAAACTAAACCCCTGGTCAGAGCCTGACTCCACCCACTGGCAATATTTGAAAAATGCTGAAAAGTGGGCAGAGCACAGCGGAGATAGAGGGGATGAACCGAGGGCGGGGCTGAGTGCGTGGGGCGTGAACCTGAGACCCGCAGTGACGGATTGATTGACAGCTGCTGTCAGAGTCGCTAGAATGGAGAGTGACTGTAGTGACACAAGTAGCTTTGAAACAGAGCGTTTATTTGAAGTAGAGGACTTTTCTCCCCCACCTTCACCTGAAGTGGAGGATGTCGAGGTGTCTATTCATATCAATTCGAGCCGCTGGCTCAAACTGCGGTCTTAACTCCCGCACCGCGTCGCTTTTCAGCACGAGCTGTGTGGAGAAGCCCATTTCCACCTCCATTGCGTTGGAGAAGCAGTCCCGCGTAAAATGCAGCACACTCCAGCTCTAGGCGGGAACTCGCGGTCTTCCAGGCCAAGTGCATGCAACCACTGGCGCCTGATTTTCAAGAATGCTGAATAACTATGCAGTCCAGCAGTGCTGTTGCAACCAGTAACACTACACCTACGTACCATCCTGACCACTGTACTAAATACAGATAAATCTACGCCAATGTAACGGACAGGGGCGTCGAACCCGTGGGGGATGTGGGTGTTTTAACACCCACACTTTTCCCGGTGAAAGGGTTCAACACCCGCACGTTTTCTGTAGTTTTTTCGCAGTTTTGCACAGACACCTTACTACAGTCGCTCCTCCGTTTCTCTGGCTGCTCTGTGTCTGCGCGTGCTGCGGCTGCCTCCCCCCTCTCAAACATGACACTGGCTTTGAGTGTGACCAGCTGATGATTGGCTGTTCTGCCTTAAGTCCCGCCTCTCTTGGGGTGTTATCGGTCAGCTCGTGCTGAGGAGGCGGGAACTTATGGTTATGGTTATTTACATCTCCCTTTTCCAGGTACTTTGAAATTGAGTGCTTATGCTTTCGAGGTTTTTAAAAAAGCTTGATATGTGTTTGGGAAGATGTTCTGTTATCGTTTTGTTGACATGTCGAGTGTTTTCGGTATTATATATGTTTTTTAGACTAATGCAAATTGCTATTATTGGGATATTGTTCAGCAGCTAGCTAAATTCGGTTATGTAACGTTATGTGGCACACAATGTATAACATAACTGTGATGAAGAAGGGAGGGAACTGACGAGGAGGGGGGACAAACTGCCATTGTTAAGCAGTGTATTTATGGGTTCATTGCCAGTGCAACTGATTTTGATATTTTGAGCATTGTTTGTTGATAAGCTGAATACTTTTGTGGATACTTACCTGTTGTGTTTGATTGTAACGTTACCTGTTGAGGAGAAAAAAGTGAGAAATGATGACATTGTTTGCATACCTGTTGAAGAACTTTGAAAGAAAAGTGTATATTATTTTAATGTTTAAAAACAGTAAATTGTTACATTATTTATACATCAAGAGAAAAAGCTTTTTCAAGATAAATCCTGTAAGTGAAGTTGAAAGCTGAAAGTTGAAAATTTTTGACATTAAACAACAGTAGCCTATTCCCATTACAACCCGAATTCCGGAAAAGTTGGGACGTTTTTTAAATTTTAATAAAATGAAAACTAAAGGAATTTCAAATCACATGAGCCAATATTTTATTCACAATAGAACATAGATAACGTAGCAAATGTTTAAACTGAGAAATTTACACTTTTATCCACTTAATTAGCTCATTTAAAATTTAATGCCTGCTACAGGTCTCAAAAAAGTTGGCACGGGGGCAACAAATGGCTAAAAAAGCAAGCAGTTTTGAAAAGATTCAGCTGGGAGAACATCTAGTGATTAATTAAGTTAATTGATATCAGGTCTGTAACATGATTAGCTATAAAAGCTTTGTCTTAGAGAAGCAGAGTCTCTCAGAAGTAAAGATGGGCAGAGGCTCTCCAATCTGTGAAAGACTGCGTAAAAAAATTGTGGAAAACTTTAAAAACAATGTTCCTCAACGTCAAATTGCAAAGGCTTTGCAAATCTCATCATCTACAGTGCATAACATCATCAAAAGATTCAGAGAAACTGGAGAAATCTCTGTGCGTAAGGGACAAGGCCGGAGACCTTTATTGGATGCCCGTGGTCTTCGGGCTCTCAGACGACACTGCATCACTCATCGGCATGATTGTGTCAATGACATTACTAAATGGGCCCAGGAATACTTTCAGAAACCACTGTCGGTAAACACAATCCGCCGTGCCATCAGCAGATGCCAACTAAAGCTCTATCATGCAAAAAGGAAGCCATATGTGAACATGGTCCAGAAGCGCCGTCGTGTCCTTTGGGCCAAGGCTCATTTAAAATGGACTATTTCAAAGTGGAATAGTGTTTTATGGTCAGACGAGTCCAAATTTGACATTCTTGTTGGAAATCACGGACGCCGTGTCCTCCGGGCTAAAGAGGAGGGAGACCTTCCAGCATGTTATCAGCGTTCAGTTCAAAAGCCAGCATCTCTGATGGTATGGGGGTGCATAAGTGCATACGGTATGGGCAGCTTGCATGTTTTGGAAGGCTCTGTGAATGCTGAAAGGTATATAAAGGTTTTAGAGCAACATATGCTTCCCTCCAAACAACGTCTATTTCAGGGAAGGCCTTGTTTATTTCAGCAGGACAATGCAAAACCACATACTGCAGCTATAACAACAGCATGGCTTCGTCGTAGAAGAGTCCGGGTGCTAACCTGGCCTGCCTGCAGTCCAGATCTTTCAGCTATAGAGAACATTTGGTGCATCATTAAACGAAAAATACGTCAAAGACGACCACGAACTCTTCAGCAGCTGGAAATCTATATAAGGCAAGAATGGGACCAAATTCCAACAGCAAAACTCCAGCAACTCATAGTCTCAATGCCCAGACGTCTTCAAACTGTTTTGAAAAGAAAAGGAGATGCTACACCATGGTAAACATGCAATATTTTGAGACCTGTAGCAGAAATCAAAATTGAAATGAGCTCATTTTGTACATAAAATTTGAAACTTTCTCAGTTTAAACATTTGCTCTGTTATCTATGTTCTATTGTGAATAAAATATTGGCTCATGTGATTTGAAAGTCTTTTAGTTTTCATTTTATTAAAATTAAAAAAACGTCCCAACTTTTCCGGAATTCGGGTTGTAGATATTGTTTGCATTTATTTCATGATATTACTTTTCAATATTCACTGAGGTTTGCTAGTGCCACAGCTGTAATTGTTTGTCCCTATTCCTTTACCACTGCCCATTATTACCACTTTAGGAGAGGAAGTTGCTGGAGGCATCAGTTTCAGAGAGAGCACAGGAAGGTTCACAGGTGAGCAATGAAATGAATGTTACAGTTTCTGAAAGAGGTCTATGAAGGAAGAGAGGCCATGTGTGTGTGTGTGTGTGTGTTTGTGTCATGGGTGGTGCTTATTTCCATCCCAGTCAAGTCAAGTCAAGTCAAGTCTTTATTTTGCCAGAACGACCCACATCGCCTGGAATTCATTTTGGTGAATTGGCTCACACAAAACAGTACAACATAACATATTATACAATAAAAACATGAAATCTAAACAGAAAACAAATACTTAAATAACTGCTAATAATTAGTAATAAAGCTAATCAGACAAAGTGCTAGTGCATTTAGTAACCCTAAGAAGAAGAAGGGCATAGCTGTGTCTGTAAAAGGAAAGTAGATAGAGATTGTTGTTGTGAGTTGAGAGCCCTCACAGCCTGCGGGTAAGTGCTATTAGAAAAACAGGTGGTTCTGGATCTTATGCTTCCTAACCTTCTGCCTGATGGTAGAGGGATGAAAAGGGAATTAGCAGGGTGTGATGAATCCTTGAGTATTTTCGGACCAGTTTTGAGTAGACGGATGTTATAGATGTCACAGATCTTAGGGAGGTCCAACCCAATTATTCTTGACGCAGTGCTAACTACCCTGTTCAATGCAGACTTATCCTCCGCCGAGCAGCTACCCCACCATACAGTGATGGAGAAAGTGAGAATGCTCTCTATCACAGCCCTGTTAAAGTGGAGCATTCCAGCCTTGGACACTTAAAATTTTCTAAGCTGTCTCAAAAAGAAAAGTCGCTGCTGAGCTTTTTTAACAATTTGGCTGACATTGAGGTTCCATTTAAGACTGGAGGATATGGTGGTCCCAAGGAACCTGAAACTTTTCACCCACTCTACAGTTTTGTCCTTGAGGGCCAGGGGTTGGAGCGACTTAATATTTTTGCTCCTAAAATCAACAACCATCTCCTTGGTTTTGGAGATGTTAAGGGACAAGTTGTTAATTGTGCACCACTCAGCCAGTAAGGATACTTCTGTTCTGTAGGCCGATTCATCATCGTTAGTAATGAGGCCTACCACAGTGGTATCGTCTGCAAACTGTCATGATGAGAAAAACAGTCATTGGTATAAAAAGAGTATAAAAGGGGAGACAGAACACACCCCTGGGGGGCGCCAATGCTGGTGGACATTGATTTTGACAAAAGGTTATTAACCCTAACCACTTGAGATCTATCAGTTAAAAAGTCAAGAATCCACTTACATATGGACTTCTTAACCCCCAGCCACAGGAGTTTGTCACACAATCTCTTTGGTATAATATTATTAAAAGCAGAACTAAAATCAATAAATAAAACACGTGCATATGTAGCTGGTCCCTCCAAATGTTGAAGAATATTATGGGTACAGAGAGAAACTGCATCTTTAACAGACCTGTTCTCCCTATATGCAAATTGGTGAGGATCAAGTGACGTAGCTGAGAGGTAATTAGCCACTAACATATTAGACACAGGTGCACATGTGTGTCTGGTGTGTTTTCATTTCAAATGTTTTGATTAGGGTGTATGTGAGGATTAGGGCTGTCAACGAATATTCTAAATTCGAATATGTATTCGAATAGTTTTTAAAAAACGAATTTTGAAGGTGAAAATTAATATTCGAATAAAAAAAAAATGTGGAAAAAAAGGCCAGCGGTAGTAGAGGCGTGGTTGTCTGCTTTGCGAGTGGGCCGCTAGCGCGCCTGAGGTTTCAGGGACAGGTCACAGGAGTCGCACTGTCTGGCACAGCATCACTGCTGAAAGTTGACGCGTCTTCATGGAAGATGCCAGCAAATGGAGAGCCCAACTCGACCGCAGCAGAGAAAATGAGGTAAAATTGTTGACCCGCGAGATTGTTGTATGCAAGCTATTTAAGATACAGTTAGCATACCATTTGACAACTAGCAACATGAGGTCACATCTCAAAAATGTGCACCCAAATGAGCATGGCATAATGTGTGGAACTCCAGCTAAACAGTCACGTCTTGACACTTAACGTTACTTTGCATCGCCCGCCGCAAGCACTTTGTCTGCAACACGACAAGAGGCCATAACGGATAAAATAATTTCGTTCATTTGTAAGGACATGAGACCGATCAGTATCGCGGATGGGGCACGCTTCGGGGAGTTCTGTCAAGCAATGCATCCGAGGTTTGATTATTTATCGTTTCATGTCAAGGAAAAGTTCCATGTTTACCACAGCGCAGCTCGCTCGGAGCATTCAATGTCAGTTCTATTTGCTGTAAAACTTCAATTAATATTAATAATATTTGTTTCAATCACTAAATGAAGCCTGCTATATTTGGGACAACAGTCGCGACCTTAAATTGCTTGCACAAAAATTTGTTTGTTCATTTAAACCATTATGCACAGAGAACCTGAGGGTGAGAGAGCGTGAGGTCTGCAGTCTTGGTCATTAGTTGATTTCCTTGTTTTTGTGTAGGTAATACGTTGTCATATATGTTTAAACTTAAATAGACTATCTATACAAGTAGTTATGTCTCTTTGTGTTATTTTGCCTGTTATTGACATAATGCGTGTCATTGACAACATGGCTACCAGATGTTCGAATAGTTCGAATATTCGTGTATTTTTTAGAGGGAATATTCGAACGTCAATTTTGAGCAATTTTGACAGCCCTAGTGAGGATGTGGCCAGGAATGAGGAGTGAGGAAGACAGAGATGAAGCGGGAGGAAAAGGCAGACAAGAAGCATGAAGCCCTGCATTTTGTACCCCTCTGTCACTGTATTCATCGTTTTTATTGTTTATAAACAAACCACATCCATCCCCCGCACTTTTGAAAAGCTTGCTATTCCCCTGGTAACGGATATGCAGTTCATCGATTCATTGGTTCTGAACTAATGAATCACGGTTCGTTGAATCTAAAACAATGCAAACCCAAAGCTTGTAGATTTTGAATTCAGGCATATAAACCCAACTCTCTCTAAACTAAATGCCTGGCGCCAGCCTGGCTGGATTTAAATTATTTACGACACTCTGGACGAGAAATTCCACTGTCACGTGAGCAGCCTCAAAGGAGAAACAAAACACATTCCACAACACACACACACATAAGCACACACACACAAACAAACTTTTCTTTACGCTCTTTATGTATAATATGTATTTTGAATAGGTTTGTGTGTTGCATAAAGTGGTTAATCCTGTTATGCGAGGATTATAAATTGCTGACTTGTAAATGGGAAATGTTTTTGGAATGAATGTTCTCACAAAGAGTCATGATTCTGTAACCCTACCCCCCTGACCAGGTCGTAAAACTTTATGACCTAACAAACAGGACAGGAAAGCTAACTCTTAGAAAAGACAGTAGTACCCTTTTATCTTTTCAATGTATTCTAAATGTATTGAGTATTGCCTTTTTGTGCAGTAGATGTTTCCCCATATAAATTGGAGTATCTGCGGTTTTATCGTGTGTTAATCAAACTTTAAATGTGTGTAATTCTGCATATGAATGTAATGTCGTGTTTCTATCAGTTATATATGTTATTTTTGATATCTGTTTAATCGTCATGCTTTGACGGACTCACTTATATAAAGGAAATTAATGAAAAATGTATTAATCTGGAATTACGAACTTGCTAGAATATCACTGCTGAAATCTGATAAGCCATAACTTATTAGGAGATGGTGGTTCCCCAGAGACAAAGGAACGTTTTTGCCGCTTCAGATCGCGAACGTTCATTGGTCGTTCACGCAAACAGAGGCGTGAACCAGTCAAGCCATAAGAACTGACCCAGGAAGTTCCTCCCTGTCTTCTGTTGTTCTTGCTCTTTCTTCGCTCTCTTGTCCCTGTCTGGTCCCTCTCAGCACGGCGGCTGAGAGAACAGCTGTTCTCATGGCTCCTTCGGGAGCTTTCATCTCCGTTGTTTTCATTTCTTTTACTTACTAAGTTCCTCTCTACACGAGGAAGACTAATTCTGAATCATTAAGTTTGTTGGACCTTTCAAATATTGCGCGAGTCCGCAGCAGCCCCGGAAGATACGAGAGAACACGCCCAATCACAGAGACCACATGCAAGTATCCTCCTCTATGGAGATTTAAATGCTGCTTAAAGTTTGTCTATTACCTTTTCAAGGTGATTTGATTCGTTGCTGTCTTTCAAGGGTTACTGTCTGTGAGTTTGCATAACTGAGCGCGTAATTCTGTGATCGCGCCTATTCTCTCACCTCTCTCTATCATCCTCTCTCACTCATTCTCTCTCTCTCTCTCTCCCTCATTTGGATTCCGTTATGTCTAGTACAAAGTTTACTGTCTGTATTGTCGTACGCGTATTTACTCTGTGTGATTTGTAGTTTGATGTATTATTAGTTCAATTATTAAAAACCAATATATATTCATGATTGCCTCTGTCTAAACGCTCACATCACGAGTCAATGAAATTTCTGATCTTTAGCTACAAGCTCTTTACTTTTTAGTAACTGAAATTTCATAATGATAGGATAATGTTTTCATGGCCAGAGAATATTTTTCCTTGAATTATAAGAAGTGATAACCCTATTGAAAGTTAAGTTAATCTTTCGGCCGTTTGCTGGACAAACCACTGTTTGATTTGCGGTAATTTACAGTAAGAGATATGACTATAATTGATATGAAGAATGGAATATTGACATATTAATGAGTAAATTACAGTGCCTTGTAATGAGTTATTGATATATACAATTGACCTATTTTTCATCTTCAATAATTTTAATGTAACTATCATATGAGATATATATATATATATTAATCATATTCCTGATTAATTATTAAAATTCCCTATATATCATTTGAGTTAATTATAATGTACAACCCAGTGCGGCTACACATTTATGGCTAACTGAAACTATGGTATACTGAAACTTGTTTGTCATGTATTAAAGTATATCTGTAATTACACATTTATAATGATAAACTTGCAATTGGTACATTTAAAATGAACGGACTTTAATTGTAATATTGAATAACAGACTACAGTTAAAATAATAAAGTACTTTACATCAAAATAAGTGTACTTATTTAAAGCATGAGGAACTTTTTTTTAACAATTATTTAAAATGAACTTTAAAGTAAAACTTTTATTTTAACATCATTACAAAGTGTACTTTTTAAAAGTGCACTTAAGTGTGTTAAGAAACATAGTTTATTTTTTCACAAGGATCCCAAATGGACTACTTAGACATTTTTTGGCGCTGAAGTTTGGACTAAAGTATTGTGCAAAACTGCAGATTCATAAATAATGGAGGTCATACATAATTTAGACAAACGATTCAAAGGATAAGTATAGCATGTAGTAACAGTAAAAAAAATCAGCCACAGAATGACTAAATGTTACACGACATATTTAAAGATATCACGATCCACTTCCTAATAACACTGGTTGCTACAAAACAGTCACAAATGTGTGCCCTGTGGTCTCTACTCTACTACAACCACAAGTGTGAAATTGACTTCACTCCTCCTGTAAACTCAATGAAGAACAGTAATGTAAAGGACAGGACTTCATCTGAGAACTGTAACAGAGCACAGACCACTGCTGGTCTACCATGATACTGCTACATTGCTTTGTTTCTTTTGTTTTTGTGTCTCTTTCATGCAATGACAACTTAAAAGAGTGCAAACACTGACACTCCCTTCCAGTGAATTTGAAGGGTGGGGAGGCTAATGGAAACTTCCTTCATCTCATCTGTCAAGAGAATTTCCCAAATTTGTAATGCATCATTTCCTGCTGCCAGTTTCCAGCCCGTGTTAACATCCAACTTAAAAAAGTACAGAAGAACTAAGTTAATTGACTTTTTAAATGGTAGGTAAGCACTGCAGTGTCTTACAGGGGACGCTGTCGGAGGGACAAGACATTTTTAACCAGCTCTGATGAAGTGTAGATAAAGAGTTTATCAGATACGCTTGCACCTGAATATGCGGTTATTCCATCACAAGCTGTATGAAAGTATGATTTGTTCTAACATGCATGCAATGTCAAAAACAACCAGTCTTTGCCAGAACACCCTTTGCATTACAAAAACGCATTGACAAGAGTCTTTATTTAGCCTTAACCACACTTCACACAAGAATGTGAATACAGAATTGTAATTCAAGATGTCATAAATTTATCGTCTTTTACTTGTTTGGCAAGATTCTCATGATCTGCCGTGACAGAATAAGAAAATACAAGAATATAATTTATGCAAATAAGCTATAGCATAAGTGCCTTATGAATTGCAGTCAAACATTTTCTTGACCAAATGTGAGAACTTCCTAGCTATATGCATCGCAACAGGCTATATTTGTGTGAACTTTAAAATAAAGCATGCATCAAGAGATGTTTGGCTTATAAAAAATAAAAAAAATAGAATTTATATTCTGTATAAACAAAAAGACGCTCATTTGACATGAAGGGCTTTTATTTTTGTACCATGGCATTATCATTTCACTGTCATGCATAATAATAATGATTTATTATTTAAATATTTCGAAATAATATATTACAAAATTACATTGTAAAGTACAATTTTAATTTTACATCATGACAGTATTTGCTGCGCAAAAATTGTCCATTGTCATGAAACATGTATATATATATATTATATACATATATATATTATTATTATTTTTTTTTTTTGTAAAATAGATTTATTTTTTATTTTGACTTTGGGGTAAGGCCTCAGTGGATCATAGAAATCATTAGCATCAATCATCTCTGGGCTCACTATTCTTTTAGGAAATGCATTCCATTACATTTCTACTTTTTCAGTGAGATTCATAACTAAAGACAATAAACTCAAGGATCTTGAAAAATTTGACAGGGCAAGTAAACCCTTCTTGTGGATAAGAAAAATGTAACCATTTTTGGAAGTCTGCTACAACATTATACCGACCTGTTCAAAAAAAGAAGCGAGGAAAGGGTTGAAGTCCTTTGGGAAAAGATATTCATCTGTTTACAGTCACAATGGACTGTGACATGTGCTTTTTTCAGCCAAACATGGCCAGAGGAAACTGGGTACGTGGCCAAATTTCCACTTGTAGCTTCAGTCCACCGTATATGCACAGTGAAGCCAGTGCTGTAACAAATACATCTAAACCACAACTCTGGAAACCTGGACTGAACATGCACAGCATGAGGGGAAAATTCACTCCACAGCAAGATTTTAAAGAGATTCTTATTTGCTGAATAAAATTTTTACTGTGTTTTTACTAAAAAAAAACAAACAAACAAACAATGCTATAGGCTGTTGTATGAGATTGCCTTGCATTCAGGCCATGCTTGTGCCCCACTTCAGTTAAAATGTTTTCCTTTTTGATCGTCCAGAAATCCAATCATTTAGAAATGTAGCACAAATTCTCACCTCATCAAGCTTCATGATTTGACACAGCATCAAACATGCCTTTAGTGCAAGCATCGGACAAACTATTAACTTGATGAAGAAAACTGAGCTAAAAGTTCTATACAATGTAAAAGTCTCAAAATGTTTTGTAAAATACTGTTTAAAAATTAACAATCATTCTCCGACTGTGTATGGTTTTCCCAGTATATCAGTCTCCCGGTGCTATTAAACTTAAAAAATGTAAAAGATCTAACCAGACTTTTCATGTAATTTTACAGTAAAATGCTGTAAATTTTAAAGTGTAAAAACAGCTTTTAGAAGTAAAAAAGAACAAATAAATGATTAATTTACAGTCAAAAACTGTAAACTGATATTCCCAGAATTCCCCGCGTGACACTCCACGTTTGAAAGTATTTTGTTTAAATAATCATGTTTTTTAATAGTTTTGGTTATCACTTATGCACATTTGGGCTTTATGTTACATCTTGTGCTGTTTAATGAAAGTTTATTCCATTATTTAAGTATCATGTGTGTTACCATGATTGTGTTCTGTGTTTGCATGAATGACTCTGTGCACCTTCTGTATATTAATATACACTTCTGCTTGTGGCGAAGCTACTTGTGATGAGCTTTGATTCTTCATGTAGCTTTTTATTTTACCACCTGCATTATTAAAGTGGCTGTCAGTACGTTAAAGGTACAAAACAGATTTTAATGGTGTGCGTTATTGAATTTACTGGTTTACATTCAAATTTCCATGTTTGTAAATTACAGCTTTATACTGTAAAATTAACAGTTTTTGTTTACAGTTTTTCTGTATTTTTTACAAAAATTTTCTGGCAACCACAGCTGCCAAAATGTATTTGTAAAAACTACAGAATTTTTTTTACAGTGTAGAATAAGAACTGGTATATAATAAATAAGTGGTGAAACAGAAAAAGATATTAGTAATAAAAAATAAAAATACTGGAAACATAAAAATGGGGAGGTGTCGTGGTTTTAAGGAATGTATGAACAGCTTGTCATTAACTGCTAGTTTTAGTATTATTTATGATACTATTATAGTTTATATTAATATTTTAATTGTTTTTATTTTTAAGTTTTTAATAATTTTGTTGTGTTTTTGTTATTTTTAGAGTATACAGTATTTATGTTTATTTGTTTTTTATTAATTATTATTTTAGGTTTAGTTTTAATTTAATACATCACAATTTGTTTTGTTTTAATTTTAGTACACTCACAGTTTAAACCAAACGACAAAAAAAATAAAATTTAAAGTAGATGCTGCCTTGGCAACTAGATTAAAAAAGTTTAATATAAAAAATAATGTTTTATTATATTTTAGGCAGACTAAACATAAATATTTTTGATGGTTTTAATTTGAGTGAATATGAAACCCCTACTGCTATTACAGCAGCTATTATAGCTATTACTATTCATAAGCACGTTCATTTTTTCTTCTAAGCACGGAATAACATTCTAATTCTAGATGTCCATAACGAACATGTTTTTGATGATTTTAGTTTCAGTAACTAAAACCACCTGCTGCCAGCGTTCACATGCACCTGTGTTTGTATCTTCAGTGTAGACTAACACTCTCCTGTCTTATTTTAACTGCGCATCACTGTGTTTAGTAGCACCCTATATAGCCCTGCAGCAGCTCAGCTCCACAGTTTCGCGGCAGCGCTTTGAAAAACTCTCAAACTGTCTGTCAGTTTCCTGTTTTATTTGAATACACACTCGGGCCGGTGGCGCGGTGTGTGATAGGTCGGTAGACCTGCGGGGAGGTGCTGTCGGAGTCACACCGTCGATGGGAGAGGAGATCACTCTAGACTGGGGACTCAAGTGCGAGAAAGGCCCAGAGGAGCGAAGACAACCTGAAGTGTGTTTCTCTGCAGCACCTCCAGTACGGAGGAACGGCACGGGAACGTCCAGCTCTATCACGAGCGAGAGACGCCTCGGGAACGCTTGCGAAGGACGCGTTCAGAACCAGCGCGACGCAGCGCAACGGAACGGAGACGCGTTCTAAAAGTTGAAGTTCTTTCAACTCGATACAGCGTCTTTGAAAAAACGAGACGCACAAAGCTGAAAAATCAACGGCGTCAGTCCGGCGCGTTTACATTAAACAATACTTCTGCTAATAAAACAGCGCAGTATTACGCAAGAATGCGTCCCTTGTGAACGGCATCTAACGAGTTATGGGGCTGAAATGTATAGAACTGAAATAATTAAACGCGCTTCTCCGTGTTGTTTAAAGCGTCAGCTATTCAGGAGGGTGTTTTGGCCTACCCACATTCATATAACGATTATTTTTAAGAAATACAGGTAGCGTTGAGCGGCAGGTTAACTAGCCAACTGCGTTCAGTTGCTAAAGGAGCGGTTGTGAAATACCGAAAGCCCAAATCATTCCCTGCGTTACTCTTTTACGCCGCGCGTATTCCAGCTGGAAAATAATAAGGGAGTTAAAACAGAGGCGACTTACATTGTCAAACAGTGATCCGACGTTTGCAGTCACCAGTAGGACGTCCGTGTGCATCTCCATGATAAGAAGCGAGCTGGAGAAAAGTCTAATCTGACGAAGGAAATCCCACTCGCAGCTCTTTGGTGGAAGAGAAACAAGCGGCTTACAGACAAGATTAGAAAAGTCTAGCTATCTCGCCCTGAAGACAGAGCCCACGAGAGCCCCGCGCGCATCTCCAGTCCTGCTGTCATGAGGAAAGAGCTCACGGGCTTCAGTTGCTCGGCGGTGGACACGGAGGGATTTCTCCTCCTGTCTGCATGGTAATTGGACTAGGATTTTAAGATGAATAAACCCAGCGTCGAGGCATCTGTAGCCTCGGAGTTCCTGTCGTGCCAGACTGAACCAAACTAGAAGCTCTCTCAATGTTATGTTCATGTGAAGCTCCGCCCTGCACATGTAGTACTGTGAGCTACTGTCACGCGCAGCGTCAAAGTTTCCGTCTGTCACTCACTCAAGCCATGCAAATGTATCTAGGCCTTCTGTACTTACTGAGCTTGTGTCAGCTTACAAACTGTATGTATACACATACAGAAAATCAATTTACTTTGTGTTTTTGTATGCTGCATACACACACAGTAAAATGCTTCAGCATAACAATTTAATAAGTTAATTTAATAGTGCAGAATCTTTTTATTACATATTGTTTTTGTGCCATAACATTATTTAATACTCTTCAGTCATAGCCTGTTCCCAGATATAAGATGCTGAATTAACCAGGTTTTTAATAGTGCAGAACCTTAATTTTATTACGTATTTTTACTGCCATAATTTTTTTTTATTGTTGTTATTTAATATTCTCTTAAAACTTAGCCTTTTCCCAAGTTTAAAACGAAACACCAACATCTGTATTGTAGTTATTTGTGCATCTGTAGGCAAATGCATTGCTAATATTAATATTATTTAATAATATTAAATAAAAACGATAATTGCTCGTTGGATGTAATGCATTATCAACAAAGTTAATATCCCTTAACAAAGTATTGTATTTACAATTATCTTGAAACTTGAAATGAAGCAGCATTCCAGATTTCTGTTTTATTTGTGCATCTGTGCAAATCCATTGGCAATAAAGCAAATTAAAAAAATGACAATTGCTCACAGTGTTGGGTGTAATGCATTGCCAAGTCATTCATTACTGTAGCCTAATTACTTTTCCATTGGAAAAAGTAAGGGATTACTTTTAATTCCTCTGTAATGTAATTAGTTACTTCTGATGTAATTGCATTAGACTATATGGGAAAATTATAAAACAACAAATAGTGAATTTAACATCTAAAATTAAAGTGTAATCTTAAAATCAGGAAAATACATGCTATTTTATATTATTCATTTATAAAGAATTAAAAGAGCGGTTTCATGTCTATCCTTGTATTGCACAACTGGTCAGGGTTGATACATGATTTATTGTTTAATAACAATACCATATACAATATTAATGGTATTTTAAGTATCTCATCTAATATTTATTGCATCATGACATTCAAAAAAAATCCAACTGGAAAGATTTTGTGGAACTAAAAAAACAACAGATTCAAGTAGTTTCTGTTCTGCGTCTGTACTCGTGCAGTACCACAAATTAGATAAATGAACAGATTAGTTGATAATCTAGTTAGTTTGATGTATTTAGAGCTGGTAAAGGTAAGCTAATGGCTCAGAAACTGATGCAGATATTCACATGTCCGGTGTGCTCTGGTAGACACTGAATTGGGGTCAGTTTGTCATTTTGAATGTTCTTCCAAAACGGATCTGGAGTGATATTCACCAGATACAAACACAATGACTGATTATGGCCATTTTAAAGATCCCTAAATATCTAACCGAATCTTCTATACCGAACACGTGAAAACAATGAGCAAGCGGTTCGCTAGTGTACTCCGCATGCTGTTTTTTGTGTTGTGACCCAT
This sequence comes from Carassius carassius, assembly GCF_963082965.1. Lineage (NCBI taxonomy): Eukaryota > Metazoa > Chordata > Actinopteri > Cypriniformes > Cyprinidae > Carassius > Carassius carassius. The sequence goes on along the minus strand of NC_081788.1, from coordinate 9,113,283 downwards.
CCATCAGCTCTTTGGCCGCAGGCTGAAGTCATTGTATCCCCTCTTGGTCGACAAGCTGTTACCTAAGAGCTGCATGGCACTTTTCAAGAGAAATGGCACCATGAAGGAAAATCTGTTTCTCTGGTCCGACTCCAGCCCAGCAGCGGCAGGCTGAATGAATGTTTATAATTCATGTTGAGTGAAAGGACTCTGGCAGAACAACTTGTCCCTATTCCTCAGTTCAATGCAGAGTCTAAAAACCATGTCCAGGCTACATCTTTCTCAAACCTGACGAGAGGGCTACTCTACCACAGTGGGCTTCCCTCGTCACATGACCTGGGACAACATGGTGTAATTTAAGGGGATCCTTTGGGAAAAAAGCAAAGGATAACAGAAACATAACTGTCATAAGTGAGTGAATGTTGTGTTGAAGTTGTTTTATTTACATATATGACATATAGTTGTACATATGATTGTTTCACATTGGAACATTTGTAACTAATATATCAGTCAGTGATGTACAGGCTGTATTAGCAAGGTGCTGTTTCAGAGTATAGCAGCAGTCAAATCACTGGCGACATTGTTATTACAGAGGAAACCCCATCCCATCAACAAAAAACAACCTAAACGTTCCCCAAAGAACCTTTCAGTGAACAGTTCTTACATGAACCATTGTTTTTGTAGTGTGAAGACATTTAAAAAAATCTGAAGAAACTTTTTCCACCATAAAGAACCTTCTGTGGAATGGAAAGTTTCACTGGATGTTAAAGGTTCTTTGTTGAGCCAGTGATTCCATTAAAGAACCTTTACTTTTAGTGTAGCAAAGACACAGTAGCACACACATCCTCTTGAGAGCCAGCAAAATATATTTTTTGTTCGTTTAGGATTTTGTAATATCTTTAATTGTCCAATGACATGAAATGAAAACACACACACATACACACACACACACACACATATATTGCATGTATTTTGTTGTGGACTTCAGGAATCAGGTCCCAGTTAAAATTTAGGGCAAGAAGCAAGTTTATATTATTTTGCAACTTGTATTAAAATTTTCAGTTGTCAATCAAAGTTAAACCAATGAAACGTTGGCAAATTTAGTGCCATTTCATATGATTTTAATTTATTTATTTATTTTTTGGTTTGTTTGTTTTACTCAGTTCACCTGTAAAGTCTCCCGACCAGGTGAGAAGCAAATTTCTATTGCTGACAACTTACAAAATAAATAATGCATAAAAAATTAAATATTAATGTACACATAAACAATTTATATTGAATGCAAGAATGCATTAAATGGATCAAAACTAGAAGACGTTTTAAAATGTTACTAAATATAAGAAATAGAAAATAGAAATAGTTTTTAAAAAAAATTCTATTTCAAATAAATCTGAATGATTTCTGAAGGATCATGTGACACTGGAGGCATGATGCTGAAAATACAGCTTTAGCATTAAAGGAATAAATTACATTTTAAATACATTTTTATATTTTAAATACATTTTATTTTATTTTTTGATTAAATAAATGCAGCTATAATGAGCATGACACACTTAACAATAGTGGAAGTTACAAAATACTACTGTAGTACAGCTTCTGAGCTAGAATAATTTCAATACAATATTTATTTTGCTGAAGTAGATGTTTTTGTGATGTCAGGCTTTTTTAAAAACAATGACAGGAAGTTATCACGGGCAAACCGCCAATAACGTTTTGTATCTCTGAAAAGCACAAGTCAATTTTATAGTTTTGAAGAGGACATGTATAGACTTGACTTTAAATACATGTCAACAACAAATGAACTGCTGGATCTCAGGAGGACACTGAACTTATGATGAAGTAAAAAAACACTGGAGAAAGAGCACAAAGTCAGTGCACTGGAGTAAGTCCTACATTATCAATAGCTATTTCCATTCACCTTTTTTATGCACATTTTGGAATATCGCCTAAAAATAAAACCTCCGGATGAAAACGTCAAGGTGCACATAAATTCTAAAAATGCATGCGCACAACTGTGTTGGACAAACTTTTTAATCCGAAATGCACATAAACTATGATGGAAAAACATTTATCGAATAAAATTCTCCATGTGCATCATGTAAGGGGATACCTGGACTAACCAGCAGAGCGATCTCATTGCTCAGCATCTGAAATATTGTTTTGCTCTTTCTTAAATGCTCGAGCAAAGCCGGTCATCAAAGTATTTCTGTATAACAGCCTTCCAGACCTGTCTTACACAACCCCCTCCCAAAAGCAATGACTGCATTTATAGAGTTTCGTCTGCTCATTCTGAGGCGCAAGTAATTTATTATATATGAAAATGATTATATTCAGATGCTTCTCCTACTTTACTTAGTGATATTTAGTGGCAGTGTATAAGTGAAGATTTGTTCCATTGTATGGAAACGGTGCTTAATTCGCAAGTGTTTTATGCGATATTCCAATTTTGCACACAAATTAAATTGGCAACTTTAGATGGAAAGATAACTAATGACTCCCTCCACGCTGAGCTCTAGTAGGATCTCCAGTGAAACCTCCTCATAAAGCTGAGAACTACATCAGGTCTGAGCAACTTTATATCATGCATTCTGACTTGTAACATGTATATATCTGTCCTCTCTCGATGTTTCCACAGGGCCATTTATATGCACTCGGTAACTGGTTTAAAACGGTACAGTGCTATTTCAGATCACAGCTGAGGTCTACACTTTATTTATATTTCATCTGTTTATTACAAGCTGACTTTTGTCAGTTGTAGTTGAAGTTGTAATTAGTGAAGTAATACACCACTTGTGGCCAATTCGATTCCAATTTTGGAAGCGAAGTATAATAATTTCTTCTTGAATCAAAAACCATTGGGAAACTCCATTGTACAGTGAATGCCTCCTTGAGCTTATGCATCTGTAATTGCATATTTCCCATATAGTATTCTTTGCATATACATGTAGTAGGCAAAGAAAACAGTATGAGTAGTATGTCCGAATTCACAGCATTCATGAAAAAGTGGGAGAAAAGTGTGTGGATGATGCCATGAGAGAGTTTGTGAATGACACACAAAGTGACACAACTGACTTCTTCTATTAGTCACATGACCATGACAACATGACGTATGTAGTACATGCGGATTACATTCATATTAAAAAACTAGACTTATCAACGGAATAAAATAACAAAATAAACTGACTTTTTTAGCAGTCGCAAAGTAATTATTATTCAAACGTAAGAGTGCTTAAATGTTTTCTGTTTACACAGCATGTTGTAAAAATACTACTTTTTCGTTCTGCTTTATTATGAGCCCTTCAGTGTTTTAGTTTTAGAGATAGTTCGTAGCGAAGTGTTTCCTGCACTGATATTCAGGATGTTGTTGCACTAAAGCTACATTTGCAAGGACGTGGCCTTTTTGAGTTCAGTAAAAAGACTAATGTTCAGTGTCAAAAATATCACAAGTGAATTTTTATGTTCATTCAGCCTGTCTGCAGTTTTTTATGCATTGGTCTGAACAGACAAAATCACACGGATAAATCATCAGACAGCTTTTCCAATCCAATCTGATTACTCGCTTGCTCAATGAACTCAAAAGGAGCCCAGAACTGATAATTGTGTTTTAAAGACATACATTCGCAACAGAATTTTAGAGTTTTGTTGTAATAAAACGTATTTTACTTTTAAATAATAATAATAATACATTGAAAAAAATGTATTGATGTGTTGGGAAAATATGTTTAACATGTTTGAGGGTTGATTGATCTGAGAAAAAAAAAAACTCCTGTAGGAAACACTGGTTGCATATATACAGTACATGCTGCATAGTGTTGTTTAACACATCACAAACAATGGGTTTAATCTGAAAGAGAACAGTGCCTCAAGAATAGCTCATAGAGTTTCCAGTTGGGCGTCACTTGGCCAATGTCATCAAGACTCATGATTTAAATCCCAGATATGAAAGGAAAAATTCTGGATCTTTCACACAGGACGAGAAAAAAAATAACTAACAATATATAAGTAATTCTTCTCAAACCGTTCACACAGGTTTGATTGTTTATCCAGAGGTATTTTAAAAGGTCAATGCAGATTTTTCATCAGCAAAAGGTCAGGCTTCCCTTAATGTCTTCAAAATAAAGAGCAGGTTTTCCGTACATATTTCCACAGTTTTCTCCTGTTAAAATCCAGGATTAAAGTGATTCAGAAGTATAGCAGAGAGATAGAAATGCTCTCGGACACCTAGGTGCAGCCTGATGAGGCGATTCCTTCAACCACACATGGCCATCAAATGTAATAGTTCACCACGTCCTAATGACACGTTAAGAGTTAATGATAATAAAAGAAGAAAAAAAAAGAGAGAAAGCATTAAACTGCTGCATTGAGTCCTTATGACTCCTCATGAGTGACCCGGCCACTATAGACTGAATCACGCTACATTCAATTCAGTACAAGTAACATTACACATCAAAACACATCTCCTGGTGTTTTGATCCCGGTCTGACCTTACACTGGACACATTTCGGTCTTTTCCACAAAGACGAACAATTAAACAAGAACAGTACTTGTTATTGGATGTAAAACAAAACCGTAAGGTCGTCGTCCAGGTCTCTGAACCATCTCTTGTCCTCCAGGTCCTCACCTGATTCGTCTTCTCTCCTCAAGAGCGACTGCGGACCTCCTGCGTTCCAACCAAAATCTTGCTGTAGAGTTTTTGTTGCTCCTCTTTGAAATTGTCTTTCACTTTCCCTCGTTTCAACCCACCATCCCTTGAAAAATATATATAATAGTAATAGTTTCAACTAAACATTTACCAAAAAAGACATTTATCTACTAAGAAAAGCAGTTTAATATGCCTAAGCTGGTTTGCTGGCCTCCCAGTCTGGTCAAAACCATGTTGGCCGGGTTTAGAAGGGTTTCTCAGCTTAAACCAGTTTAAACCAGACATTTTATGTCTGAACAGACAGTCAGTTATATTAAGAGTGTTTTTATTACTTTTCTTTGGCCTCAACAGATGTGTACACACTGTAAATAAATGATCATGATTACAGTAAAAGACTGTAAAATTGCTGCTGTTAAAAACTTGTTAATTGGTCAAAGGTATATTTCATTACTCCATAGTGGAACAATTTTTAATAATGTAACTAATTGGACATTTTTTAACTATTTTACAGTAAAAATTTTACAGTTTTTAGAAGTGAGAAATAACAAGTCATCTCACAAAACCCTTAAATTGACATTACCACATCTCCCTATGTGACGGCTCACTCTTTATGTTTTTTTTTTTTTCGGTTATGTACGCTAAAGACAGGGTAGGTGATCTGGTTCAGAAACATATTTTGTTATGCTGTTTAAAAGTCTCTATTCACATCCTGATAGCAATCACTAAGTTAAATGGTCTAAATGTATTTATACTGTCTGAAGAAGGTGTAGGACCATTAAATGTTCATCCAATCATATTCCTCAGTTCGAGGGCTACAATAAGCTGTCCTGTAAACATATGTATCTGCACACCTGTGCACCGTTAGTTCATTGCTCATTGCACTACTGCAGACCGAGTGAGACTGGAAGGCGTTATTAATGTAATGTTATGAACTTTGAACTTTAAAGTTTTCTCACCAGTGAACGAGACATGAGATAATCTGACAGAGTTGCATTCAATCCTCTCTCATCGTGTCGGTGGTTAGCCTCTGAACTGGACTGTGTGTTCATGTGTTTAGGAAGAGGCCTGACTTTAGAGAGTGGTTTGCTAGGAGAGTGGGATCTTATGCTTTTGAAGCTAGCTTGCTACTGCTAGCCTTTCTGAAATCCTACCCTACCTTTAAGGTTCATCTTATGTTGCTAAATTAATATTCGTTCCATATCTGCCATTTATTTACAGTCAGATTTACAGATTTTTCATGAGTCAGATATGACAGCTGACTTACCACAGCAGGTCCACCAGACCACCCTGTCTGGCAATGGCTGCTTTTACTCTGTTAGCAAACTGCATTGCATCCTCATCTTCCTGCAAGGTGACAAAACAGACACTAACAAAAAAAAAAAACTGACCTTTGGTTTTAAAATTGATTAAGTGCTAAAAATGTATTTTCAAACTTGTTTTAAAAAAAAATAACATTCTCAGCATTTTCAGTTAACAGCATGTATCATTGAAGAAACCATTATTATTTTTTTTCTGAAATAGGAAATCAAACTATAAATACACAAAGGAAGTGATTTTCCAGAGAACTTTTGTAGCATTCAAGGTGGGGCGGATCACATCAGCACAATGATTTACCTATGGTGACCATTTCGGGGGTTTTTGGGACAGGAGCCTTTACGTGCATTAAAAAACAATGGTGTATTTGTTTATCTCCATGCACACAATCAAACACAGATGTCCATTTCCAATCTGTGGTGGGTGGACAAAACTCCAAACCCACACGGGCTCATTTGTGCTTGATTTGAGTATTAAATGCACCAATTCACCAATTTAACTGCATTCAAGGAGTGGATGCATGTATGTAGGCATTACCTGACGGTTCATCGGAGGCAGGTACCACACGCTGCACACGATGGCCCAGCTACTCATCATCCTGAGCAGATAATTCACCATCCCAAACTTACTGCTGTTCCAGAAGGCTTCCCCAAACCGAGGGTCATACTAGAAAATCACAAAACATGCTAATTAAATACAATGCAACCACCAACACAATGCTGACGCATTTTTTTTCTCTCCAGTAAACACACCTACATATTCTTAAAACATGCATACAGATAATATTTCTTATCTGTTTAAAAATTAGATGGTATTCAAATTTTAATTCAACTTTTAAATCTTGAAATAAAGCTTAAAATACACAAAGAAAAGCGCATTTAAAAACAAAACACATTGAAGCTAACACAATGTAAAAATAATTATTAATATCTTACACAATTTTGCTTCCCAAGTGATCTTGTTTTAAGGATGTTAAGATGTTATTGCTGACAAATACTGATTATGACATCAGCATCCTTATTATCTGCCCTTCATCATTTTTCTTAGCATAAAAGCTGATAAAGTAAAAGAGGATGCAAACGAGGAGGAGCCTTTGAGAAAGCAGCTTCACAGCTCAGAACCACAGTGAAATTATACCATACTAGATTTCTACTTGATGCCAGGCTGTTGTGGGTGGTTTCAAACATGTTGCTATGCTGTTCTGGGATGGCTAGGGGCTTGCTTACCCTACCAAGTCAAAAGAGTCCACCCCCAAGTCCCTCGAGATGGCTCAGGTCTATGGGATTTTTAGTTTCCGCCTGTTATATCTGTTATATCATCCACCAGCCATAACTCAGATCAACTCAGAGAATAGAAATAGCTCACGTTAAACTCAACATGTCTAACAATTTGCAGTAGAGTCCAAAAGTTTGAGACCTCGTTAAAAAGATGTAATTCTTTACATAGCAGTATTTTCATTAGCGCTCTCAGACTAGCATGGGTGCCATTCATGTATCATGTATGATCACAACACAAACATTGTTTAACCAGCGTTTAATTCTTGATGTTCAAGGTTTGCACACATCCCTAACCCAAAGTATTCACAAGGGAAGTGAGATGTTCTGACCTTTATGGCGACAGGGTAGACGGTTGAGGCAATTTCAAAGCTTCCTTTCTTGAACATCATGACTGATGTGTTATTAATGCAGGTACCTGGAGACAAACATAATATAACATAATAGCATATTAACAACCAAATCACATCACTTGTTCCATGTTGGTTACTACATGTTTATATGCACTTATGAATCAGTGGAGAAACTATAAAAGGTCAAATGTAATTTATGCATCAAGTTTTTCCGTCACATTCTTTCTCTGCCTGAAAAAAACAGATCAGTTCACTTTGTGAGAGATTTTCAACAAACACTGATTTTGAATTATGGATGTCCAGTATTTGTTTCCTGCTGCCTAAAATTATAAAGCCTTTCAATTTACAAATACATACACTACTGTTCAAAAGTTGAGGGTTAGTAAGTAATATATCGAGGCTTCCACAAAAATATTAAGGATCATGAGACACTGGAGTAATGGAGGCTGAAAATTCAGCTTTGCATCACAAGAATGAATTACATTTTAAAATAGTTTTTCAAATAGAAAACCATGAATGGAAACAGAAATTATATTTCACAGTATTGCCGTTTTACTGTATTTTACTGTATGAACAAATAAAGGTAGCCTTGATGAACATAAGAGACTTCTTTTAAATACATTACAAATATTACCAACCCCAAATGTTTTAATGTCCGTGGATGTAGGAAACAAACATAGTAGTACTTTAGTCTCCCGTTCAAATTAACACAAACTTCTGAGAATGAGTTCAGCTCACCTTCAGGGAATATGAGGATCGGCAGTTTGCTTTTGTCTTTTACGTGATCGCTCAACCTGGAATCAAACTCTTTTGATTAATAACAATAATAACAATGTATGAGTGTTTAAAATAATGCAATTCGGTGAAATATTTCAACTAAGATGAATATTTTTTTAGAAGAATCCAGCACTTTTGGTTAAAAGGCACAGAAATAAGAACAAGCTTTGATGCTGTGTTACCTTTTAGCCACTAGAAGGCGATCTTTGACTTCAGAACGCTCGAACCAAATGTGTGGACAAGCTTTCACCATAGACCTCTGAATGAGCCCCATCAGGCCCCCGTGGATCTGACCCACCTATAACACACACACACACAAAATTAACCCTCTGAGAGCAGCTTTCTCACACATACCCACTAAGAAACACACACTTACCATTGCATAGCATCCGTCACTGGCTAGTATGATGACGTCAATGGGTGACGTGTGGTTGGCGACACAGATGCCTCCATTCTTGGGTTTGTTTTCACTGTCCCAGAGAAAGAGAAAGAGATGGGTTTCTGAGCAGAGGGAGTAAATAGTGGCAGGAGAGGCAGCGCAATGTGAGTTTATGTGAGTTTGTGCGGACATCTAACAGTTTAGTAGTATCTTCTTCATGCTGTTTTGTTGTCACAAAACCCTGAATGTGCCTGTGAAAGGAGTCAATTTGACTGGTCAAGAGAGAAAGAGAAAGACTTTTCTTTATTCTTATCGTATTTTGGGAAGAAGAGAACAGGAGATAGAGAGAGAATGCACAGGAGGACAGTGAGCTGAAACACCACACATGATCACATGCAGGAATGACAAGCTGAGATAATGATAAAGAGGGAACTGGAGGAGTTCAAATCGAGTTGAAAGCTGAGCTGACATTGAAACACCAAACCCATGTTAACTCACTGTCACCATTTGGGTGTTATGATGTGTGACCCTACTCTGTTTGTGTGCCAGATAACTTCAGTATCTAATCGTCCCTTCACCATTGATTCAGAACATAAGTTAACATTCTCAAGCACCAGCTCTAATTCACTGCAAGGAAGATTGATTGACAGGCGATCTGACCAATCATAACGCTGAATCTGCTATTTTGTCCGGTAAACAAACCAGACAGGACAGTAGATTAGAGAGTAGAGAGTAGATTAACGTTGGTGGACTTGACCTTGAAAAATGGTGTGTATTGGAGTCTTTTCGCGGTTGAAACTAGATACCTTCTGATGTTGATTCATGTTTATTAAAGAGGAAGAGATGTTAAAGACACATTAAAGAGCCACAAATCACTATTTATTGTTAGAATGTTTTACAAAATGACAATTTAAAAGCTGAGACTTTGTCTCGTACCTAAAGTAACCTGCTCTGTCTTGTCTGTCGGCTTGTTGTCAGTGTCCTTTTTGCTCCTTGATGTACTACCTGGCGTGAGAGTTTCATGGGTTGTCAGACATAGCAACAGTAATTCAGGGAGCAGGTCTTTGCGTAGGGTCAATTGCACTGAAAAGAGCAATATGCACATTCCTCCAAATGTTTCATTTGTGTCCCAAGAAAGACAGTCAGGTTTGAAGAACTACTTCAAAGAGAACTTTGAATATGTGATTGTGAGCATGTGAGTATGAATGCATGATTAAAACCTGGTTAAATAAAGAATAAAACATTTGAGTGTATGGAGGTGTTATTGTGAACGTGTGAGATTGTAAGCAACTGTGCGACTGAGTGAATGTTAGTGTGCATGTATGTGATTCAGAATGGGTATTAGTTTGTGTAATTGTGATTGTGTGACTGCCTGATTGAGAAAGTGTGTGTGAATGTCTGATTGTTAGTGTACTGTAGGTAATGTGGGTGTGCATGTGTGTTCATAAGATTGTGAGAATCTCATTGTGAGAGTATGAGTGTGTTTGTGTGACTGTGAAAACACATGGGTAATTGTGCAGCTATGCGAGCATGTGATTGTGAGCCTGACTGTTAGAGTATGTGTGTGATTGTGTATGTGACTGTTTGTATGATTGTGAGAATCTCATTGTGAGAGTGTGTGATCTATGTGTGTAAATCTCTGATTGTGAGAGTATTTTTGTGATTGTGTGTGTATGTGAGTGTTTAAGCATGCTATTGTGAGCATGTATGTGTGTGATTGGGAACATGTTATTTCAGACTGCCCAATAACCCAAAATGTCAAGGCTCCAGGTTTCGAGTAAGCGTGCACATGTTTTTCTGTGACGCTTCTTACCTGTGATGGTATGTGATGATAGCAGTCAGCGCTCTCACACAGATACGATAACACATCAGGTGCACCTTCTCGCTGAGAAAATTCTTCATCCTGCAAACACACACAGAGACATGCTAACATCTGTTACTGGCCTCACAGATGTGTTGTTCTAGGACTCATTTAATTTTTTTTATATTATTTTGTTTCCTACCTCCCATTGGGCAGAAACCCAATCATGGCAGTTAAGACAACCAATAGGCCCACTCCTGTGATTGCTAATGTTAACCTGATAAACCAAAAACAAGACATTTCAGCTCCAACTCTAGAACAGTCTTTACAAAACTGACCCTTTTAACTCTTTTTCATTTAAAAGTGCACAAGTGTTTTGTTTGCAGTTTCTGGATCTCTGAAACATACCTAATACTCTATGCAGAATATTCAGAGTATTCATATCATATGAATGTATATAATTTTAATATTTAATCATTTTACATAAAAAAAATGTATAAGCAATAAATTACTGAGTGCACTTTTAATATAAAATATTACTCTCTAATCTTGGCTTTTATCTTTGTTGGCTTCTGATCTTCTTAATTTGGACTAACAAGCGTCTCCGAACCACAACCTGTAAGTAGTACGATTGATTTTATAATCATTGTGAAATTGCTGTTTATTGTGCTGCAGCGGCAGTTCTAGGGTTAATGCGGGTGATACGAGGGAGTTATTTAAGGCTGGTGCTCCTGTGACACAGCTGTTCTCTGTTGTGATTCAAAGTTAAGACAGAGCGTCTTTTGTCTGTCGTTCTTCAAACATTACAGTAGACATATTTTGGTTTACAGACTGTATTGTTTTATCAGTTAGTCAGTTTAGCCCTTGGCTGATGTACCCACCATTAGTGTTTTAAGTGTTCACAGTTTAGTAGCTAAACTTTAGCTGTGTGCACGATTCGCTTGCATAAGTGTTTTTGTAATATGTCATTATTATAAGTACCAATTGGCACACTATATTATTGTTTTATGTGAAGGTGCTTTGTCAATAGATGTGCTGGGTAACTGGCTCAAGGACTCCTCTCTGTGCCAATCACAACAGGCTTGTCCAGCTGACCAATCAGAGCAGAGTAGGCTTGAGGAAGGGAGGGGTTTGCTCTGAACTTGCTAGGAACAAATCATTTTGGAATCATTGGCAAGTGACTCTAATATCAAATGTATATTCTGAGATAATTACAATGTTTTCTGATCTTAGATGCATTTAAATCTGTTGTAGGGGACTCCAAGACAATATTAGGACACTTTAAAATACCAAGTGACCTGCTCTTTAATGGATTAGAGAGACTGTAATATGTCACAGGTCAAATATAAACCTACATGAGCCATGATCACAACAGTTCCAGGAGCACACACACTCCCCACCGCACCATGCTGCTGAAAAGTTCAACCAATAATACTGAGCATTCGGGTTTCCGTCCATAATTCAATTAATCCTACAATAAGCAGTTGAGAGCATCTGATTAAACAGAGTTTAGATATTAGGCGCACTTCCTAATCTCAAATGTGCCCACGGGATGGTGAGGAGTTTCTATTAAGGAATGTGGGTTAAGGCCACTGCCCTGACTGACATTAATCCTACACAAGCTCCATAAGGCCCTGAGGGGCGACTGAATTAGCCTGTATTGTAAGACGCTAAATTCAGACACACGTGCCAGAACACAGTAAGTTTCTCATCTGTTTATTCAATAAATAAGGGTTATTTTCTTAGTTTACTTCACACTATATATTGGTACTACATCCATTACCAGTATAAATTAGGTTTTTTTCATTTTCTGGTATCATCTGATATTGGAAGCCAATATTTTGATGCTTATTTCTCCAATTTTTTTATATATATATATATATATATATATATATATATATATATTCTGTCATCTTATGTTCACTGAAGTAATTACTGGAATTATTTTAACATTGTTGAATGTATTCTTAGCAAGTTTCAAATTTAAAAATGAATATAAAATTTCGCATACTGTACATTACAATGATGTAACGCCTCCATTCACTGCCATTTAAAATGACTGACTTTAGTTTTTTATATTTTAATTTATTTAGACAAAATAGCATAGAACTGAAATATTAGCCATTTATGGGTTACTGGCAATACAAATTCTTTGTACCGGCCAGAATTGTAATATTAGCGCCGAACTTCCTCACCTGAGGGGCAGCAGGAACCCATAACGGATGACAACCCCGAGACCCCACAGCACTGTCAGTCTGCTGCTGATGTGGTTGAAGTTATAGTTGCTCCTGGTCAGCAAGTTCCACGACTCCAGCTCCTCTGCCGTGAAACACTTGGTAACCTCGTCATCTACGATGCTTTCAATGCCACGGCGGCAGAAGTAGAAGGTGTCCGACATCTCAAACTCTGACGAGGAAGGGGAGGGGCCTGTGCTGGTGGAGGCGGAGCCTTCCAACTCTGGGCTGCTGCAGTTTCGCCGAATCTCTTTGAGCTCATCTTCAAGTGATGTAGGTTCTTTAGCAATAATGCCTGGGATAAAATAATATACACAATATCAAGAAATTAGAAGAAATTATATTTTCTTCATTTGCAATTAGATCAACAAACACTGAAAACTATGTAACAGCAAATTATGTCACAATTTAGGATGTGTAGGATGTACAAAACCACAAGCAATGCAGCTTGAATGGAGATGAGTGGATTAGATGAGTAGATTCTCAAGCTCTCGATTCGATTATCGATTTTTTTTAATTACATTCAGTGAATATAGTTTTAATACAAATCCTATTGATATTTCTAAAAAGTAAACACGAGTTTACAAATGGTGAATACAAAAAGATTAATAAATTAAAAAACATTAGGATAAAATACAACAAGTCATGTATTTTAAACCTATTCTTTTTTTGTACAGGGTCCTTTTTTGAACAATAATAGGGCCCTATAAAATTTTCTTATTATTTTTTTCTGGTTATCAAATGAAGGCATAAAACATTAATTTAATTTATCCTAAACAAGTGAAAATTAAACCGTTTTATTTTTTGGCAAATAAAGTGTTGCACAACAGAGGTTTACAGAGGTCTACTTATTAGTTGTAAAATTACAACTAATTTTACTTAAAATTAAAAAAGAAAACAAATGTGATCATTCCATTAAAAATAAAGATTTATTCATATGTATTAGCAGTAGTAGCATTAAGTCTTAAGACTGCTATATAGTAATATATTCTGACGTTTCTAAACATTAAACTATAACGTTACTTTTATTTTGGCGGGTTGCCGTGAGGAACTTGGAGCTTCTGTGTATGTGATACATCGGTAGTTTTCTCAAATGAAATGGTGAAATGCTAATAAAATGACTCTCAGAGCAGCTGGAGATGATATTTGTGTATTCATATCATCATAGTGAGACGACAGAAGCTGAAAACACTGCAAGCGTCGTCCTCGCTTCAGTATGTATGTACGTTAGTAAACAAAACAATGTGCTGCACCATCCGCCATTCATTCATTGATTGCGGAAATCATGGCGCCTTATCCGTGATATCAAATGCTTCTGTATATTTATAATATTCCTTTAGCATTTCACCTGAGCATTGCGAATCACGCGTATGGCTTTGTTCTTGGTTCTCATCAGCAGTTTCATAAGATAAGCGCTGAATGAGTAACAGGCTTTCCGTTGTAACATCGCGCAAGATAAATAAGGGTGACATCTAGTGGAAAAGAGTAATGATAAGATTCACGTTAATCAGATCTTGTTTTAACAGGGTTTCCACAGGGTCTTAAATTTTGTTGTATCAAATTTAAGGCCTTAAAAAAAGTCTTAAATTGTACAAGAAAGTCTTAATTATGATTTCAAGAGGTCTTAAATTTCGGGATGGAAAGACCAGATTTGCGATATGGTTAAATGTGATGATTAAACATAAAAAGGCTAACGTTATGATTTCATTGAATAAACACAAGCGCTGCACATTCAAAGTCCAGTGCTGCGCTGCTTTGTGTTCTGCTGTTACCAGGGAAAAAGGGTAATATTTCTACCAAACGCTCCAACCTGCTGGCAGAGAGTGAATGAGCATTTTCAGTACAACTTGTTTTGTTCAGAGTTCAGACCAATGCGAAAATCAATCCATGTTTTTACTTTGCAAACACACAGAGCATTAAATGTGAACTGGTGGATCGATAAGAAGACAGTGTATTATAAAAATCTAAACATAGGGCTGTGCAATATGTATAGTCTGCGATAATATCGTTATTGTAGTTTTAATGATGTGTGATTTGATATTATGAGTATATCGCGAAAAGCAAACACAAAACACATCTACAGAGTGCACCATACATTCGGTGATGAAGTCTAGGAAGTTAGACTAGTGCCCATATACCATATTTCCTGTTTTTGCTTTAAAGGCTGAAATGTCAAATATCATTTCATAACACTTTGTTTTTGTGAAAACTTGTATCTGAACTGTAAATTATGCTTTTTACAGTCATTTTATGGTATTTTATGGGACTATAGACATTGCCCTACCCCGCTCATAAGGTATTCATTTTATGTGTTCAGGTCTTAAAAAAGGCCTTAAAAAGTCATACATTTGAGCATAAAATCCTACAGAGAATGTGTGCTGAAATAAATACTGGAAAAGATTGATTCGTGGCTTTTGAGAATCAATATCGAATCGATGTCATTTTAAAAAACCATAAATCGAAAAATCGTCCAGCCCTAGACACAAATGTAGTTTGACTGCCTTTAATTTCTGCCTGATCTTTCTGTTGATAGGTCAACTGACAAAACCACTTCAGAACACGTTCTGTGAGTTTGATAGTGTACTTGGGACACGCCAAAACAAGCGATATCCCTCAGATTAACAAGCAGATGAGCACACAGCAGAAGTAACAGATCTCGTCCCACAGGAGTGCTGTCACACGTACTATTAAGACTGCAAGGCCTGTACAAAAGATGGTTTTTCTCCTTGGCTCCTCTTTCCATCCTCACTGTGGCCCACTGACAAAAAAAACAAAGAAACACAACGTCAATTTAATGCAATATTATTACCACTGAGACATCCTTAGTATAGTTTTACTATTGTAATAATGATCTTGATTTAATTGAAAAGATATTATTATTATCAGATAAAAGTATTATCTAAATCTTTATATGCATACAAATGCTAAAATGTAATAAAATATAATATATATATTTGAAACTAAATACATATTTAACCCTCTGATCAACAAACAAATCAATGAATTTTGGGAAATATCATAAAAAATAATAAATATTATTGTAATCAGAGAGCGCTGCAGTGATGACATATTTTTGTTTCACATATTGAAGGGGAAGGGAGCGCTGTTCATTAACTCCCTCCAACCTCCAACTCCTGCCAGCACCGAGACTCGAACCTGCGACCTTCTGGTAACTAGTCTGGCTCTCTAACCTTTAGGCCACAGATGCCCCCAATGGCACTGGAAGTGCTAAAACGCTAGGTTAACTTATTTTGTCCAGGTTTTGGCCTACAAAAATGTCATCCCTGCAGCACTCTATTACACATCTAATGCACAGTCAGCCAGTCATCATCACCAAATAAAACTCATTTACTTCCTCAATAGATTATATCATAATGGACCTTAAAATAAACTGCTTGTTTCATGATTTGAAAACATATTGCGGGGGACACAAACACACACAAACACACACACACACACACACATACTGAATGTTCCCCTGGGGGAACAACAAGCACTTCATTGAAAAGCTGTGGGAAGACGAATAATGTCAGTATGTTAATTCAGGCATGTGGAGCACACAACGGACTTGAGAATCAGAAAACACTGAAGGGCTGCTATTGACATCTTGCCAAATTAACACTCGTTTTGCTTTATCTTCAATGCCTCAATCTTAGTCTATTTATTTGTCTTATTTCTCTATCTGAGGTTTCTTCTAATCTGTAAGAAGAGTACTTTGAGGTTGAGGACCGAGACACAACACAGTTTTGCCTAATCTTGACCCTGGAAGCTCAAGGTACAGTATAAATGTTCAATGCTGTTGCTGCAGAGCTGTAGGTTCTACACACAGCCAGGAATAGAACTTTTTAGCATTTTACGCTTTTTTTATTATTTAACATTTTTTAGGGATTTAAAACTATTATTATCTATCAAACTTCCTCTTTACTGCTTTACGTGACTAGGTTGGCTAAGCAAATGTTGTTTAACACCCAAACAACGTGACGTTTACTAGAATTTCTCCTTTATTTCAAGAAATTCTCCTGTTTGATGTTGGAAAAATATCTGTTTTCAATTTCAGGCAGCAGGATGAGAGTAACACGCATGTCTGCTCAGGCAGTGCAAATACACGAGCAGTTACATAACAGCCTCAGACGGACGTGAGGTAATGCTGAAATACATCAGCCACAGCTGGAGACTCTACACTCCACCTCCACTCCAGGATTTTCATCTGGGGGGGGGAACAGTGCCAGGAAAGGAAGCAAATCATCCATTGTCTAGAAACATTAACCAGATGTGCTTAACATGTGAGCATCCAGATCTCATTTCTTGCACCTGGCCTCTTAGTTTAAAAGAGAACTGTATTCATATTTAGATCCCAGTATGTTCTCTGGACCCATAAAAAATGCAAACTGCGCACTCCCAACTTCATCTACATCTTATCAGATGAACTCAATAATATAGGAGTATGAATATGTAAAACATAAGCACATGAGAAGTTGACAATACACTCAATAAATAAAAAGTATCAAAAAGTACCATGCTAGTACCAGTTTTTGGACATGGTGCTGTGATAACACAGTGTTTTTGGACATAATAGTACCATGATTTTTTACACAATGTCATTATCATATCAGATATCTAATAAAAATTAAATATTTAATTGTAATTTAAGAATCTAAAACTCACTTAAAGTTTATTTTTTAAAAATGCTTACAATTTAATAACACTGTTAAATGTAATATTTTGCAAAATATATAAATTTTTCCTTCCATGAATTACAATGTTGTGATGCATAAATTCACTTATAGTATTTAAAACGACTGATTTAATGCGACTGAATGATCGCTCTCACGCCAACCTTTCTGTCAACTCTATACAATCCAGTGAACAAATGCAAGGTCACAAATAAATCAGTATGAGCCACAGCATCCTGAAAACCCAACGAGATGAGCTCCTGCCTCACCTCGAACACCTTGAGCAGTGTCTTCATGTAGAGTCTGCGGATCCCGAAAGACACCCCGAAGATGGCAGGAACGATGATGAAGACCAAGAGCAGCGTGAACCAGACGGTGAAAGAGATGCCCAACAGCATGCATAGCAGATTATTGAAAGGAGACATAAAAGGGCCCATTTTTACCAAATGAAAATGGTGTTTGTTTAGGAAAAAAACTGATAGAACTGGGAAAGGAAAGTGGCACTCCAATAGACAGCTGTCTCAGGCACTTTTAGGGTCAAAGTCTCTGGAGTGTGATGTGGAGCGTGTCCATTACAGTCTTTCATTTCACGACTGGATGAAGCAAACACATCCTTCTGCATGTAGCACTGCCCACAGGTGATTCATATTCTTCAACAATGGCAATTTTGCAACTGTTTGTAGATGCCTGTAGGCTCAGAGAACATGGCAGCTCTTCACGCAAAACTGGAGAAACCTGGAGATGTGAAGGAAACACAAACAGGAGTCACTCAACAGGTTTATTCAAATCCAACTGACTGTCACTGAACACACCAAAGTAAATGCAACAGGTTGATCACAAAGTGGCCTGGGACTACACTGGGATCTCAAACAAGGACACGTTTGAGTCAGAGCTCCCACGAGTACAGAGATGAGAGACACACTTACACTTACATAACAGAGGAGAGGAGAGGAGAGGAGAGGAGAGGAGAGGAGAGGAGAGGAGAGAAGAGGAGAGAAGAGAAGAGAAGAGAAGAGAAGAGATGAGAAGAGAAGAGAAGAGAAGAGAAGAGAAGAGAAGAGAAGAGAAAATTTTTTTACTCATAGTACTCAGCCACAATTATATACACAATACAAAACCATGTTTTTTTTAAACTAAAACAAAAAAAACTTTTCAGATATTGAAATAAAGCTAAAATAAAACAACCATCAATAATAATGCAAGTACATAAAGTACTAGAACTTATTCTCAAATTAAAATAAACTCTGAAAATATAAAATTTTCAATATTAATAAATAGTGTATTAGTTAGTGCTGTCAAACGATTAATCACATCCAAAATAAAAGTTTTTGTTTACATATATGTATGTGTACTGTGTATATTTATCATGTATATATACATGTGTGTGTATATATATATATATATATATATATATATATTTACATATATATATATATATATATATATATATTTATTTATTTACATATATATATATATATAAATATATATATATACAAAACATTTTCTTTAAATATACACAGTACACACACATATATTATCTAAACAAAAACTGTCGTTTGACAGCACTAATATTAGTATATAGATAATACTAAAATAACACTGTCTGAAACTGACCAAGGAAAATTGAGGTACAGTTAAGATTTTAACTAAAGTAAATTTGTAAACTAATCAGTATTTAATCACTAAGTTCTGACCTTATGATCTCTTTAAAGAAGGCAATAAACAGTATTACTGCGCTGTCATTATTAAGATGGGAATAATTTGGAATTAAAGGTATTAAAATTATTTGCTTTATGTTAAGAGAAAGTAAATTATAACTATATTTTACACTAAATTGAATTTCATTGGCTGTTCTAAATTATATATATAATAAAGAGGAAAAAAACTTTATTTAAAAAGGTAGTTGAGAGTCATAAGTTTACATTATACAGAACACTTCAGCAGCAGTAAGTAGATTTAGTCCAGTACTCACGCGTCAGGTCACAGACTGATCTGATCTGTATCACTGTCCGAAGACTACAGACACACTACATGACTTTATAAACCGCTCATCTGTGCCAGCTGTAGCTGTCAGCTAACGTTAGTCGGCTGCTGAACGGGCAGAGCAGCGGATCTGCTGACTGTCACGGATCATCTTACACAGACGCGCCGCTCGTCCGCGCGTCACGTGCTGTATCTACAGAACCACTACTCTGCGCGTTATTGAGCCGCGTCGATCTCAACCCGAGGGCGCGTCCGCCTCGCGCTCACCGACACCGGCGGAACAGACCGAAGATCCGCAAGTCGTGAGTGACGACAGACTGACGCTCGTCTGATAGCGGAACCACACCACAACGGATGTCTTCCGACAGGGGGCGTGTCGAGGCGATGAAAACCCGATGCGACACAATTGACGGAGAACGATTTCTTATTTTTATTTTATTTATAATTTTTTTTGTCTCACTTGAGAAATCTGTACTATAAATGACTGGTATAAATCGTACAATTTCGCTCTAGAAATTGCTAAAATATATTTTATAAAGTAACGTTAGTTAATAATCACAGACGAATATGATTGGTTCATCCTGAGCAGCGCGGAGAAAAGTAACAGAATTTGGGTGTTCACCGTGTCAGCGTGCTGCTTCCGCTTCAGGTTTTTTTTTTTTTTTTTGCGTTTATTTCAACAACATTACAACCAAACAAGTTACATGAACATATTTTCAAAAAATAACCACAATTATTCAGACTTGGTTGAGCATAACTAAGCAAACTTATAACAACAAACACATCAAAAAAAAAAATGAATAAAAATAAAAATACATAAATAAATAAAAATAAGAAAAAGAAAACAATACTACAAAATGGGCTTTTAAATTAAATTATATAATTCCAACATAGAGGTCAACTTAAGGGCTTTTTTATTCTTAACAAATTTTAAGGATTTATATAAAAGTTTAAGCTCGATACACCAATGAATAAAGTTGGGTTTAGATTTAAACCATCTGCATTTGTGAATAAAAAAAAATTCTAACTCTTTGTTTTCATGAAAAATACCAAACCTAACTACCTTCACATTGAATGGTGGTAATTCAACATCTTTGGAACATAACCAGTTTTGCATCTCACTCCAAAAGAAGTGAACTGAATCACACCAAAAAAAAAAAAAAATGCTCTAGAGTTTCAATACTTTTTTCACAAAAAACACAATAATTTGTATCAAAATTAAATTTTAACCTTAAAAATTCTTTGGTAGGGTAAATCTCATTTATAATCTTGAAGCACACCTCTTTAACTTTTGGAGGGAGGGGGTAAGACAAATAGTTTTTTCTAATTTTTTTAACTTCATTCCTATCAAAATCTTTAAGCACATATTCTCGTCTAATTGGGTTTGGATAGAAAACCTGTGAAATCAACTTTCTAATAACTCTATTAGAGCATTTTTTATTACAAAAATCATGACCTTCTAAGGAAAGCTGCCTCAATTCCAGGGAAACTTTGGACTTCACAATATCTTCTTTAACGATTCTTTAACGGCTCTAATAATTCGATTGTAAATATTAATGGTACATTGCAGTCGGAATTTCTCACAAAACTCTCTGTAATAACAAATTCCCAGTATCATCCAAAAAATGGGCAACCGCCCAAATCCCTTTGGATTTCCATTCCTCAAAAAAAACTGATTTTCTACCAAATTTTATATATCTATTATTCCAAACTGGAGTATTATGAGGCGTAAAATTATGCATAAATAATAATTTCCAATAAAGCAGCACTTGCTGATGGAAGTCAGAAAGTTTTACTGGTAAAGAGGTACACTCAAAATCACAACTTAAAAGGAAATTAATTCCACCCAATATTTTTAAAATTGCACTTGGGACAATATACCAAAAGGATTAAGGATTACATATGAATGATTTTAACCATTTTAATTTCAATACACCATTCATAACATCAAAATCAATTGCATTTACTCCACCATCTTCATACTTTTTAATCATGTCATCCTTTCTTATGTACTGACATTTATTCCTCCAAATAAATTAAAAATTCATCTTACTTATTGCTTTAATCATTTTTGTTGAAATGGGCATGGAAAAGGGTAGATGAGTCTAGACAAACTATCCATTTTGGACAAAATAACTCTTCCAAAGATTGTAAGATCCCTTTGCAGCCATCTATTCAATATCAATTTACAATTCTCTATGTTATTCCATACATTTTTATTCTCCATTGTTACTCTCTCTCTAGAAATAACAATCCCTAAATATTTTACTTCCTTCTTTATTTGAATATTAAAAAATTATTGCAAAGGAAACTCATGTAAAGTTAACATTACGCATTTCTTTAAATTCAGATAGAGCCCAGAAGCCTTAGAAAACATATTAACCGAATGTAAAGCTAAAGGAATTTGTTGTTCATTTTTTAAAAACAACGTTGTGTCGTCTGCAAATTGACTTATTATTATTTGTCTATCCAACACTGATAACCCTTCAATACCATTATTTTTAATCAATATCGATAGCAACTCTGCTACTCTAACAAACAATAATGGGGAACTACTACAACCTTGACGAATTCCCCTTTTAATAAGGAATCGTGTGCAAGTTCTAACTTCTATATCTTAGAGCTACCGAACTATTAATATCATTATATAACATTTCAATTAAATTTATAAATCTTCTTCCAAAACCAAAGTGCTTCAAAGTTTTCAAAATAAAAGGATGCTCTACCGCATCAAATGCTTTAAAGAAATCTAAAAAAAATAGTCTTACTTGAGTCAAGTAAGTCCAAAACCAATCTAACATTGTTATCAATTGACCTTCCTTCTAAAAAGCCTGACTGTGTCTCACTAATTATGGTAGAAATACCTTTTTTCAGTCTAGCTGCAATAGCCCCAGAAAAAATGCAATAGCCCCAGAATTTACCATAAGCCAAACAGCAGAATTTACCATAAGAATCCACCAGGTGGTGCTGCAGGACTGTATGCAATGTCAATAGCAAAATAAAAAAATATATATTATTACAATTTGCAACATGCAGTTTTTAAATGAAGGTTTTTATTATTATTATTATGGTTGATGGGCCACCTTTAACAGCAACAACTGCAATCAAGCGTTTGCGATAATAACTTGCACTGAGCCTGTTACAGCGCTGTGGGGGAATTTTGGTCACTCATCTATGCAGAATTATTGTAATTCAGCCACATTGGAGGGTTTTCGAGCATGAACCACCTTTTTAAGGTCATGCCACAGCATCTCTATAAGATTCAGGTCAGGACTTTATCTCGGCCACTCCTAAGTCTTAATTTTGTCTTTCTTCAGGCATTCAGAGGTGGACTCTCTGGTGTGTTTTGGATCACGGTCCTGCTGCAGAACCCAAGTTCGCTTCAGCTTGAGGTCACGAACAGATAGCCGGACATTCTCCTTCAGGATTTTTTGTTAAACAGCAGAATTCATGGTTGCATTTATCACAGCAAGTCTTCCAGGTCCTGAAGCAGCAAAACAGCCCCAGACCATCACACTACCACCATATTTTACTGCTGGTATGATGTACTTTTTCTGAAATGCGGTGTTACTTTTACTCCAGACGTAATGGTACACACATCTTCCAAAAGAGTCTCAGTCTCTTTCTTCTGGTGGAGTCATGAACACTGACCTTAACTGAGGCAAGTGAAGCCTGCAGTTCTTTGGATGTTGTTGTGGGGTCTTTTGTGACCTCTTGAATGAGTCGTCGCTGTGCTCTTGGGGTATTTTGGTCGGCCGGTCACTCCTGGGAAGGTTCTCCACTGTTTCATGTTTTTGGCATTTGTGAATAATGGCTCTCACTGTGGTTCACTGGAGTCCCAAAGCTTTAGAAATGGCTAATTCCAGACTGATAGATCTTAATTACTTTCTTTCTCATTTGTTTCTGAATTTCTTTGGATCTCGGCATTATATCTAGCTTTTTAGGATCTTTTGGTCTACTTCACTTTGTCAGGCAGGTCCTATTGAAGAGATATCTTGATTGTGAACAAGTGTGGCAGTAATCAGGCCTGGCTGTGGCTAGAGAAACTGAACTCAGGTGTAATAAACCACAGTTTTAACAGGGGGCAAACACTTTTTTTCTTTCGTGAAACTGTATCTGGTTATGTGTGTTGTTTTGAGAATTTCAGAAGTTAATTGCGAATAATTAACTAGTTTCATAATGTTAAGTATTGACCACCTCCTGATGAATTACAATATTACATGTTATTATATCACATATCTGCATTGTGTGATGTTTGTAAACAAAAGTGCCATAATATGAGCAGATGAAAAGCACTAAAAGCAGCCAGTTATGCAATAAATCATGATGTAAAAATTATTTAATAAATAACACATACAAAAATCATGAAACTTCATACAGACATACAACAAGAGACATACCCAGAGGAGGAGCTGAATAATTCCCCCCACCAAAACCCTGACGTCAAGCTTTCATCGGGACACTAGACCCAGCAGGACTTCTGACCCCTCTACATGAAGGCTAAACCAGAGAACAGAGCCTGACCAGACGGGGCTCTAAGCAAAGGTTTCTCTTTGAAGTGACACCAGTGATGTCACTGTGACAGTGACCTTTACATGTGAAAGAATAAGATTAAAATATTGAATTATCCTTGTGCATCTGATCTGAGAACAGTGTGGCTCTCTGGGACAGAACTGTTTCATTGGTTACTGATTGTAAGGGCTTTTCTGAAACCAGTTTCAAGGATTTTAGCTGATAAGGAGAATATTGAAGGCTACATACAGAGGAATGAGAGAGAGGCGGCCTATTGGACAGAGAGTGTGCTGTGATTGGCCACTGTGTGTTGAATAAATGACAGACATACCTGAACATCACTGACCACACACAGATCTCCTCCGCAGATCATCCAAACAGGTAAGGACAAAATTATCATTTTAGATTTCATATACATAATGCTAACAGTTTACTAAAAGGTTGGCATTAGTTAATACATAATGAGCTAATAATAAACTAGACTTTTACATTCATCACACTATGTTGATGTTAATTTCTACATACTAATACGTTTAACATTTTAGTTGTATAACTTAAATATATTAGTGAAATAGAAGGTAGATTTGTAGTATGTGTTGCTGATGGGAAAACTAAAGTTGAAACCACTCCCCCCTTTAATTTTTTTACCACAACGTTATAATTATTAGCAAAAGATTAAATATTTATTCAAACAAGGATTATAGATTAAAGTATAAAATGTCATGACTATTTTCAATCTTTTTTTTATAATATATATGTCCTGATTTGTGTATTTATGCACTATTCTGTACCATTTTGTAGTTTAAATTATACTGTGTTATGTGTACATACTGAAAATCCCAACAAGAAGAAGTGCACTTCAAAAAACCAGATGATGCACTTATTAAACTGAAAACAAAAGTGTGGAGTGTCAGACTCTGATGCTGGATCACAAACTGCTTTTCAAAACTATTTACAGTGGATGTTTGAGTGCATAGTCAATAGTATATGTGTATAGTGTATAATTCTTCACTTGGGTCACAACTTATGTCTTGTAATTGTTTAAAATGGTATTCATTTACTATTAAAGAGATATATGTTCTAAAAATTGAAAACTCTGCCATCATGTAATTTTTTCTTCTTTGGAACATAAAAGAAATCATTTTGAGAAATGCCTCAGTATTACAGTATTTGCCCATCCAGTGGAAGTCAATGGGTATTGGCCTGGTTACCTACATTTTTCAAAATAATCATCCCCTTCTGTGTTTTGCAGAAGAAAAAATAAGTCAAACAGGTTTGGGACAACATGAGAGGGAGTAAATGATGACTGAAAAAATGAAAGAATTGTAATTTTTTCAGTGAACTGTCCCTTGAAACGTGTCTTTCTTTGTAGAGCTGATCAGCATTATCAATCATGATGTGGATCCTTCAGAAAGTGCAGGCGGGAGCAGAAAATCTCCCGATGCAGATCAATCACCTCATCAGCAAAAATAAGGAGGAGATTTCAGCCAAGACCAGCATCTTCAATAAACTGCACTGCAACGTCCTCACACCTGAAAAAATTCCTGAATTTTTCCTGCCTCCCAAACTGACCAAGCGCTGCCTCATGGCAGATGCTGCAAAAATCTCACAGTGTCTGAACGAAGAAAAAAAAGCTTTCAGTTGTGGAAAAGCATCACTTTCAAGACCTGGTACTGCCCAGCCACTGAGAGCGAGTCTAAACAAACCTACAGCGGCGTCAAACAAACTCAAACCCATCCCATACTCACTGAAATGCTACGAGTCGGGTTTATTCGAGAGTCCGAACACGCGCCGCAAAGAGTCTTTGTTCCACTCGGCACTTACCAGTTACACACTAGAGCGAATGACCATCAAAACACCCAAACTGTCCTTCAGACCAGTGCTGAAGACGGCCAGCAGTGAGAGTGACACGCCCTCTGCTGACTCCTCCCCTTATTCAACACCTCCACCAATCAGAAGAGAGGATTTCACCAGCGACCAGTCGACCTCTGAGGAGCCGCAGCAGCAAGATGTTCATGCCTCTAAAGACAAGAAAAAGAAAGTTCACTCCACTCCAGATAAAAAGCTTGTGTCAAAAGTCTGTCAGCGTGCTAAAGTTATTCAATCATCCCATTGCTCCAAACTAGCCCCGCCCATCCAGTTGCCCCTGGACATGCTGCACTGCCAGGAACGTTTCCATCAGGAGCACGTGCTTCCTCTTCCTCAGAGAGGCCGGGTGCGCGTCTCTGCCTTCAGGACCAGTGCAGCCCAGAGCTCTACGACAGTTCGCATCCGCGTGATCTCTGTGGAAGGCTTGAGAGATCCCAGCGACCTTCGACCTCTGACCTGCAGCTTGACCCTAAGCCTCGCTCCAGGCAAGCTGCAGCGGCAACACAGCGCCATCATCAGGAACTGCCGTAACCCCGTGTTCAATGAAGACTTCTTCTTCCAGGAGCCCGAGGAGCAGCAGGGCAGTCTGGGAGATCTGGCTCTGAGACTGAAGGTGCTGGATAAGGCCTCAGGCCTGGGCCGAGGAGTGGTGCTGGGAATCGTCATCAAACCTCTCTCTCAGCTACTGCCTCAGTGATGGGAACACAAGGAAATGAGCTCCATCTGTAGTTCTGTTTTTGTGTGCAAGAAACCTGGCATTCTCATAATTGCAATACGTTTGCACTCCCCTGAAAAACACCGTGCTCCATTGCAAGCTTTGTGTTGCCCCAAGAAACTTTACATTTGTTTGCATTGCCTGAGAAACTTGGTGTTCAGTTGCAACATTTTTGCATACTCCAGAGAGAATCTGCATTCGCTCACATAACTTAAAAATAACAGCACATAACGTTCCCATAACATTCACATAACAGCAAACACAAAAGCATTTAAATATAATCGTTTCTCTGATTTTTTCTTTGACCATGTCTCCAGTTCTGCTCAGTTTTACCTTTATTTTTTACAATGTTAGGAAACTTCATGCTAGTTACTTGCTAGTATGATCTGAGCTGTGTGTTTTACCACAATCAAAATGTATATAATGTCAACATGAAACTACATCCAGCCATAAAGTAAAAAAAAAAAAAAAAAAAAATTGCCTAAAGGTTTCTGCTCTACAGTATGTCAAAATCTAAATATTTAGCTAGAGAAGTGTGTTACACAGATCATGATGTTTTTAATTGTGTTGTGAATATTTGTGTCATTTAAAATAAACATATTATAATAGTGTAAATCACTGGATGTGGATTTAACAGATAACAAGAAAACAAGGTTCATAAAAGTACAGAAATATAGAATTACAAAAGCAAATAGAGAATGTATGTTTTGATTATTTTAAAAATAAATGTAATAATTGTTTATAAAAATGTGTATATTTTCATCAGATTAATAAAAATCTAATCACAGGTGATATATCAATACTTATTGCTTTGTTGGTTTATTCATAGTACTATTATGAAATATTTTAGTATTATTTATATTCTATTATATATCTATTTATTTTGAATTATTTTTATTCATATATTTTCAGTTTTCACTTTAAAAATTTTCACTTCAAAATGCTCAATACTCATCTTACTGGACCTGTCTGCTGCTTTTGACACTGTTAATCACCAGATTCTCCTGTCCACCCTCAGAAAGATGGGCATCTCTGGAACAGCACTCCTGTGGGTTAAGTCCTACCTCTCTGACAGATCCTTCAGTGTGTCTTGGAGGGGTGATGTTTCAAAGTCACACCACCTTGCTACTGGGGTTCCTCAAGGCTCAGTACTTGGACCACTTCTCTTCTCCATCTACATGACGTCATTAGGATCTGTCATTCAGAAGCATTTTTCTAATCACTGCTACGCTGATGACACCCAACTCTACTTCTCATTCCAAGTAGATGACCCGACGGTAGTTGCTCACATTTCAGCCTGTCTGAGTGACATTTCTAACTGGATGAATGACCATCACCTTCAGCTTAACCTTACGAAGACAGAACTCCTGGTGATTCCAGTTAACCCATTGCTTCATCACAACTTCTCTATACAGCTGGGCTCATCAACCATTACTCCTTCGAGGACAGCCAGAAACCTAGGAGTTGTGATGGATCATCAGTTAAGCTTCACAGACCACATTGCTACAACGACCCGGTCCTGCAGGTTTGCCTTAAACAACATTAGGAAGATTAGACCCTTCCTGTCAGAGCAAGCCACCCAACTTCTTGTCCAAGCTCTTGTTCTTTCCAGACTGGACTATTGTAATGCTCTCCTGGCGGGCCTTCCTGCATGTACTGTCAAGCCTCTGTAATTGATCCAGAATGCAGCAGCGAGGGTTGTCTTCATTGAGCCAAAAAAAGCTCACGTTCCTCCTCTCCTCATCAGGTTACACTGGCTACCAGTAGCCGCTCGCATCAAATTCAAGGTACTGATGCTAGCCTACAAGACGACCACTGGCACGGTACCAACATACCTAAACTCACTGGTTAAATCTTATTTGCCCTCCAGAAGTTTGCGCTCTGCAAGTGAACGACGCCTTGTGGTGCCATCCTAAAGAAGTTCAAAATCTCTCTCACGTTCCTTCTCCTGGACTGTGCCCAGCTGGTGGAATGACCTCCCAATCTCAATTCGTACAGAGTCTTTACTCATTTAAAAGAAACATCTAAAGACTCATTTTTTTCGACAGTACTTAACAAACTTATACTAGCACTTTTCCTTTTCTTGTCTTTTCATTAAAAAAAAAAACCTACCTATGCGTTCTATACTAGACTAACTGAGACTTGCCATGGCACTTGTATACTGTTGTTGTTCTCTTGTTGACCTGACTGCTTCTATTGTTCTCATTTGTAAGTCGCTTTGGATAAAAGCGTCTGCTAAATGATTAAATGTAAATGTAAAAATGTTTGTTTTCACTTACATTTTCTATTTAGATTGAATTTTTTTTGTTTTAGTAATTTTAGTACATTCAACTTTTTCATTTCAGTTATATTAGCCAAAGGCAACATTTTTAAATATTTTTAAATATTTTTTAATTGTATTTATCAATAACAGCTCTAGTAAAAAAATAAAAAAAATAAAAGGAAATCACAAAAGGGAACCTGTTGGACACTAATAATAATAATTAATAATAATTCATTACATTTATATAGTGGTTTTCTAGGCACTCAAAGCGCTTTACATAATCTGGGGGTATCTCCTCATCCACCACCAGTGTGCAGCATCCACCTGGATGATGCGACGGCAGCCTTAGTGCGCCAGAACGCCCACCACACACCAGTTTACTGGTGGAGAGGAGATAGAGTGATGAAGCCAATCAGTAGACATGGGGATTGTTAGGAGGCCATGATGGTCAGAGGCCAATGGGCAAATTTAGCCAGGATGCCGAGGTCACACCTCTACTCTTTTCGAAAGACAACTGACCACAGAGAGTCAGGACCTCGGTTTAACATCTCATCCGAAGGACGGTGCTTGTTGACAGTATAGTGTCCCCATCACTACACTGGGGCACTAGGACGCACACAGACCTCAGGGTGAGCACCCCCTGCTGGCCTCACTAGCACTTCTTCCAGCAGCAACCTAGTTTTCTCAGGAGGTCTCCCATCCAGGTGCTGACCAGGCTCAGCCCTGCTTAGCTTCAGTGGGAAACTGGTCTTGGGCTCCAGGGTGATATGGCTGCTGGCCTATAATGATTTGTGAAGAAAAATATGTAAATATAAAAATAAATATAATAAATATAAAAAAATATTAAATATAACTTTTTTAATATATTAAAAAAGTAAAAAAAAATGTGTTATAGGTTATTTAATGGCTTTTCCGGTACAACACAGTAAAACAAATGTGGAAACACAAAACAGTTTTTAAACAAGCAGTAACTATAAGAGTAATATACAAAATAGCTAACCATTTAGAGAACAGAAATCATGATAAATGAACTGTATAAACAACAAGTGGCAAAATGCCCCGTCAGCCCTTGCTCTTCTTCATGATATAAATACAATCTCTGAACACAAGAGGGCGAGCATGAGTTTCTCTCTCTCCTGCCTCAGCTTTGACTTCCGCAAGCACTCGGAGTCTGAGCCCTTTACAGGAAGAAGAATCAAGACCAGTCAACAGAGGCCAACGTGTTTGTCTAATTGAGATAATCATTACAAAGCTGTAGCATGAACTCCCTCACAAACACACATGTTGCAGGAGAGCACATGCTGTAAGGACAGTGTTAACAGATAGAGAGTGCTAATTAGTTCAATAAAAGCCCAAGTGTCTGCTCTAATAGCAAGATAAATGTGCAGGGAGGAGCGCAGGACCTTTCCTTTAACTGCTGTTAACAGCCAATTAACTCCAGATGAGCAGTGTGTGTACTCTCAACACTCCTCAGACACTCGCTTAAAAATGAGCCCGCATGCATGGACACACACACACACACACACACACACACACACACAGACACGTTCACCATAGACTTCTGTTGTTTTTACACTGTATAGTGACAGTTATATAAAGTGCTGTAACCTAATCCTATGCTTTTTTCCTTTTTTTAAATTTTTTTTTCTCCACATTATATGGTTAAGAATGTACAAATATTGTACATTTCACTAAACTGAGGAACACACTGCATCCGGGGCAAGTTGTCACAAAAATGATAATTTCAGGAAATATGAGGTTTTAAAACAAAGGTCCAGTTACTCAAACATATGTTTTCTAGCCATGTTTTTTTTTTTTTTTTTACATCTAGTTCAAAGACCTTTTTTATGAAATACTATACAAAAAAAATGCAAAAATTACAATGTCATCATATTTTCGTTGCAGTTATTGATTAATCAAAACAGTAAACCCACTCCCATATTTTGAGAAAAAAAGACAATAATTGATGATGGCAGATTTTAACTGCAAATTTCAATTGTTCTTAAGAATATTTTTCATATATGTTAACTAGGAAATGTTTTAAATGCTATAAATTATTTATGGTAACACTTTATTTTAATGTGACAGTTACACATTGCATGTACTAATTACAAGTAAACCTAAGCCGAACCCTAACCTTAACCCTAAAGTACATGTAACAAATTAATATTTAATCATATTGATGAATTATTTAATTTAAAAACATCCCCTTAAAATAAAGTGTATTTTTTTCAATTATTTGATTTATTTTAAGTGTATTTTATTTATTTATTTATTTATTTATTATTAGTATATAATTTTACGATTCATTATTATTACGATTTAAAATGATACATTTATTTATTTATTCCTTGATTAAATATGTTTTATATTGCAGGTTTCAGTGCGAGAAATACTACAGGGCATGTTGTTGCAAAAAATGAATTTTAATTACCTTTCTGTGTCCATACACATTAAAAAATATATTTATATTATAATCATTTCACTGGAGTAAAATGTTTTTTAGGACAGCTGAAAGTTAAAGCACCATTAACACGGTCTTGGCTGCATCTAACAATCCTTGTTAAAAGGACAACCTCCAACCATTTCAATTAGCCCACGGGGCAGTCCGAACGCGGCTGTCTGTTCTTAGTGAATCACTGAGAAAGAGAGATTTAGTGATCAGCACTTCAGCTCTGGTGACCTCTACTATCTTTTGTTAATGCATGGCAGATGAGCTTTTTATTAAGAGCCGCTGACTTACGGCTGGAGGTGTGCTGAAGGGGAAAGGCAGAAGACACACGCCAAGTAGTGAAGCTCAGCCCTGAAACAACAAATCAATGTGCTTCCACAGAACTCCAGCGCCTGAGAGCTGCCACACATGGAGCAAAACTACTGTATAATGTCCTTTAACATCACTTACATCAGCTCTGTGAGGATAAAGACTTCAATCCGTCCCTCACTTTTAATATGTCAACCAACAATGTTCATTCATCACAGGAGAAATATGTCATTTTGTCATTGTTTCTGAATCTGAATATACTGTATGTCATTTCCAATGCAGTCAACATGTTTTATAAGCACTTCTGTTAATATTAGTGTAGCTGTTGAAATTATGACAGTTGAAATTTGAGGGAGAAAGGGACAAAATTTGAGGGACAAAAACTAATTATACACGATAAATACCAAACTATCTTTACACAGTTACAAAAACATTAAAAGGTTTTTACTATCATTTCTGACCAGTTTAATGCATCCTTGCTGAATAGTAGTATTGATTTTTATCAATCGATCAATGAGTCTTTCTGGCCCCAAACTTTGAACATGTGTAAATCTAATAGTGTTTGAGTCTGCTGTTGTTAAGCGAGCATATTCTCAATTATCGTACCTTAAATTGAACAAACAGTCTTTATAATAAAGCTACTTAGTTAAAATCCAGATTTTAAGATTTCAAGAGACAGATTAAACAGTGAATCTATCAATACAGTTATGTGTTAAGATGAATTAAGACAATATTTTATACTTAATTAGTGGCCATAATTATAACATTTATAAAGAATCATATAATTGTACTAAGTTGCTGTGCTGTTGCTGGGGCTCATGGTGGCAAGCTTCATGTATTAAATGGTTAATTATGAAGACGAGGTCCTTGCAGTCATTAAGACGGGCATGAATGTGTCACCTCCACCCCTGCTGAAGTCAGAGTAATTAACAATAATATCTCATATCAAATTCTGGCAGACCAGCAACTTCACGAAGCCCTCATTCCTATTCATCCTACTTTCCACATAATCCATATTTAAAAGACTCAAGGGTTGAAAAAAAATTCAAATCAGCATATCCTTCTTATTGAAAAGTCATAGCGTAATCATAATTGCAATAAGAAATGGTCACATATTTGCTTTAAATGGGTGGATTTTCTTATCCATTGAATCACTTGGCGTGTGTTTTATTTTCAACAGGCACTAACATATGCAAAATATCACATTTTGTTTGAAATTTACACTGAAGCTGCTTATGGTAAAAGACAAATTTGATGTCTTTTAAGATGCAGAGAAATTGAGAATGCTACCGTCAGACAGTAATGAATCCAGAGAGTAATGAAGACAGAGAAGAGCAAGTGCTAGGAAGAGAGACGGATCTTTTTCATTGACTAGATGCGATGTGGGTGTAGTTTTCACATCAGGCAGCCACTTGTGCATCTTATTTGTTCAGAGGGCAGGTTCGGCTCACTCCTGGTGTGAGCGTGTGCCGCAGCGCACAAATCAAGACGTATAAGAGAGCCTTTGCCATGCTAAACAGTGACACTCTAAATGGCCTCCCGACTGGCAGCTTTTGTGTTGTGAAGAGGACCAGCTTCTCAGCTTCAAAGGTGAAATTTATGTCAAGACGAGCAGGACAAAACAACTTTATCAGACGGCTGCTTTTGAAGTCATGCATCTGTCTCGACCGCCGCTTTACGTGAAGCACAGCATCCCAGACAGACACACACACACACACACACACACATAGAGTAAAAGAAAAACATCTGTTGATTTTTTAGACTGACATGTAAGTTGATCATTTAATGGATCATATGGTCATCTTGATTACACCATGTGTATTAATGTTATTTAATGAAATCTACAGGTGTAATCAGCAGAATGTCAAGAAAGTGTCACTTTTATCCAAAAAAGTGGGGGAGGGGGGGCTAGGTTGGACGGTTCACACTTAAGTTGAATTTTAATATTGTTCATATTGTTAATTTGCCTTAATTTAATTTTCTGCTCTCTAAAGTTCTTTTAGTTTCATGATTGATACTTTAAATGAAAGATTGGGTGAATAGATATATAACAGAAGACCAATACATAACATTTGCGTGGCAAAACAAAATTTTTTTTTTTTTGGTTTGTTTTTTTTGCATATGCTGTATTTATAAAGTCAGGTTAGGCATGGATGCATTATCACTATTCCTGAAATATATTCCTGGCCCTATTAGAAAGTTACATAAAATAGTCCAGCAGTAAACTCAACCCAACACTAAATGTATAAAGCAGCACTCAACACCAGGATGGATTCTTAGGTAAATGCTCCTCTGCTGGACAGTGTCATGTTTTCTGTAGTTTGGCAAATAGACTCAGTCTTTCGTTTCTATGCCTTGGAGCAACAATTGTCTTAATGTTCAAAAATGGAGAGGAAGCGAATCCTATTAAGCTATTTATGCTTGTGGATGTTCAGCCACTGTCTGTCAGGAAAAGGAGTTCAAAATGTGGAATGCAATATAGTAAATATTCAGTGAAACAAAAATGTAAAGATTATTTAACAACCATTTCTTATTCATAAAAATGCTATGTTGCATTAAAATTGTCTTTTTCATTTAAGTATATTTGAAAGAATTTTATCATATTACTGCCTAAAATTTTACAAATATATATATATATATATATATATATGCATATCATATAGGCATATATATGCCTTTGATTTTACATGCATAAGAGTAAAAATGTAAAGAAGTAACAGATATAATGTTATTCTGCTAAAAACAAATGAACAAGTCGATGAGAAAAAGACATTCCACTGCACAGAAACTGGAATGAAATTGACTGATTTTACTCTAAAAATATTTAATTTACAAATCTTATACAATAATACTGCTTTTTTGAAACTCACATACCACTTTAAAACCGCACACTTCAACCAGGCCTGCATTTATTCACTATAATTGTCTATTTGATTGTTTCATCTTCATAAAATATTTCAAAATCATGTTAGTAAATACCACAAGTGCAATTCAAATGCTGTAAGTGATGATATTCTATACATATTTACATGTATAACATGTATGATAATATATAACAACATTTTAAAATAAAAGTATTTTCTATTTTACATGAATACATTAATTTAGCAAAATTCCCTTTGAGTTATTTCATGACTCTCTCCCAGACGCACAGAAATCCACTTTTTTAACAGTGGCATGCAAGCATGCAAGTCAGCATTTTTAATTCATTATGCACAATCTGTATAGCTTTTATAAGGCTTGACGTTTAAAATTGTACATCTATGTTTTTGTTTTTCCGGTTTATACAGTCCTTTGTACAGTACACCATTTCTTAAAAGAAGATAAAGCATGTACACATACCATAGAGCAGAAAACAGTAGAGCCAAATTCTGACCATCTGCACTATATAATACACAGCAAAAAAAAAAAAAACCTTCTTAACAGATCTTCTGGAAGAGGCTGGCATCTCAAATCAGTCTACAGCCGTCCCCAAAACATACTCTAAGTACCCTCGTGTCTGAATCTTCAGCGTTTGGCTCAGGACTGCAGGAGAGCAGGATGGAGAGACCCGCTTTTCTCCTCGACAAGAGCTGTTGCATCTCTCTCCATCAGAGCCGCCGTTCTTGGGCACAGCTGCATTACTCCCGGCGTCATGCCAGTCAAGGACGGGACTGCGCCCAGGGTCGGCGTGGGTTTGATGGGCATGGGCACAGCAGGCATGCTTTGGGTTCCCGGGTGATGATGGTAAAGCCCCTTGACCGCCACATTGAACGGTGGGTAGTCTGATGACACCGGCTCAGACAGCATGCCCACATGTGGCCACACAGTGTTGACCATGCTGCCCAGTTGAGCGGGCACGGGATACCCGAGGTGATGCATGACCGAGGCGATGGGCAACCCGCTGGCCATCACTCCTTTATAGTCTCGGCCAATCAGGCTCTCGATGGCAAAAGGGTGTTTGAAGCTGCCGCTCTGCCCGCCGCCAAGCGTGTAGCTCTGGAAGTGGGAGAGCCGGCCCATGGTGCCCAAGTACTCCGGGTGTCCCACAGCCAGCTTTCCCGAATGGTGGTGGGATTGGTGCAAAGCAGGCTGGGCATGAGAGTGGTAGGAGTGCAGCACGGGGCCGCTCTTGCAAGCCGAATGCTCCACCCGGAGGAGCTTGAAGCGCTTGCGGCGGCGCAGGAAGCTGCCGTTCTCGAACATGTCTCCACAGTCCGGATGCAGGGCCCAGAAGCTGCCCTTTCCCGGCTGGTCGGGCCGCCGGGGGATCTTAATGAAGCAGTCGTTGAAGGAAAGGTTGTGCCGGAGCGAGTTTTGCCAGCGTTGAGTGTTCTCGCAGTAATACGGGAAACGGTCCATGATGAATTTGTAGATGTCACTGAGGGGGAGCATCTTCTCAGAGGAGCTTTGAATGGCCATGGCGGTCAGAGAGATGTATGAGTATGGAGGCTTCTGGTCACTGTAGGAGTTCTTGCCTGGCCGAGGCATTTTTGAAAATCTTTTCAGTATCAGTCAGAAGCAAGCCAGTATATCGTCCGTTTATTTAAAAAAGTCATTGATTGACCTCAACTGTTTGTTTGAAATGTTTACAGCTGCTATATAAGACGCGAGTCATGAAAATATCTCACAAAGTCACAATCCACAAGTATGTAAAAGAAAACGGGACCATTTGAAAGTTACCTCTCTAATGTTACTCCCCGCACGCACGCGCGCGCGACACCTGCGTCCTCTCAGAGCGCGTGAAGTTCTCCCGGAGGATGCGCGCGCTCGGCTTTGACTCGCAGAGGATCCGCGACGCTTTTGTAAGAATGGCAGAGGTCCAGACCCCCCGCTAGCTGCGTTTTATTATGATGACACTGACTTTAGGACGAATAAGGGGTAAATAGGGGGAGGGTCTGACTTCATGTGCGTTTGGTCCTACTCATCTGTACCAATCAGAGGCAAAGAGCAGCGCGCTCACTAATGAGTCTGATAATGATAACACACACTAATGACGTGCATGTGAATGATCCATATACTGTTTTTGGAGTGCGCTGGAATTATTTTAAACGTCTCGAATTCCATAAAATCGAATTTTTTGGAGTTTAGACTTTATTTAAACAGGAATAGGCTATAGTTAATATTTGTCCTTCACATTGTTCACAGCGGTTTCATTTTCACTGTCCATGCTAATTAAAATATTGTAAATAAAGCAGTTTAACAAGAAAAAAAGCATAAATATTTATGGAGAAAATTGCTTTTTATTCCTGTGCAAACCACAACATTTATTTATATGTCCTTTTGTGTGTGTATGTGTGTGTGAGAGAGAGATCAGTTGTTTTTTGTTTTATGCTGTTACTGAAGAGGTGCTGATAAACTTTAAATAAAAAATTAAAGTCTAAAAAGCCATCATATGGACTTCCATTATGCCACTACCGTATTATTAGTATTTTTAAATGTGTAAAGATTGGTATGTTAACATTATTTTAATGACATATAAAGTATGCAGTTGTGAATTATGAAATATAGTCATACAATTGCATCTATTTCTTTCTAATACATATGAGAAAAAAACTATTTACTGTGGGGTTTTCTTATTATTTTCCGCTTATTTTTTAAAAGATGTTTAAACAAAAATGAAATAGGCAACAGGGATGAACATTTAGGGGGAAATAATTTCTTTGCATGCCTTTTCCAGTATATATTTATTAAATTAAATCCACTCACGTTTATTAATTTTAATAACCATAAGTAGAAAAGGTACTTATATTAATATGCTATTTATAATAGTAATATACAGAATATTATGAGCATCTTCGGAAATAAATGTGACTTTGTTTATTCAACTGTTAGTTTGATGAACCACAACATTGTCCTCTGGGCAACTTTTAAAGCCTTCTGACACAGATCTGCAGATCAGAGATCTCGCTTGCTACATTTAACAAGCAAGCTCATTTTCGCAATTTTTTGGCCACCCCTGAAGCTAAAAATAAATGGTGTTAAAAAGAAAACAAGTGAAAATGGAGAGAAAGGCAGAGAAAGAGAGGGAGAGAAAGGGACAACAACACGACAACCACATCTTCACAAAACGGATCAAAAGTATCAGTTCATATTTTTCCCCTCAACATCATACACGGGATAATACGTGGCCTTGTGTCAAAACCTGACCCCAGTAATAGATAAACACGTTGCTTCCATAATTACATACTACTTCACAACTGCTTTCTCTTCTTGAGTAATTTCAGGTGAAATGTTTGTGACAAACGTCATTCAAAAGCTGAAAGCGCACGCGTCTGCGCGCACGCACCAAGAGCGCGCCCGTATTTCACCGCGGCTGAGCGGAGTCAGAATCAACCTGTCAAGCTGTTTGCTTTTTGTTCGTATTTCACAAGGATAAACGCTTCCCCACAGCCCCGGAGAGCAGGTTCTCCGGTAAACAGAACAACAAAAGCACCGCCGCTCTTGTGCGGCCAGGTGTCACGGCGCGGTCCCGCCAGGCGCCTTCTTACGCGGGCTCCCGACGGGGAGGAGAATACATTACATTAATTAAGCCTTCAGTGATTTACCTTCCTGAGAGCGATGTCCAACAATATAATTAAAGGCGTAGTGGTTATATTAGCGATGAATATTCAAAACGGTGTCAATTAATTAGCCAACAGATCTTTCTCATTATGTTCCTGAAGAGCTCCGGTGTTGCTCTAGTTTAAAGGGTCACCGGCGAACATGCATATTTCACACCCAACGCTATTATATCCCGCGCTTAATGTCTTTTGAAATACAACTTGAGCGCCAGACCGCTGACGAACAACGTGTGTTTAGAAGCGCCTTTGACACGCGAATCTTGCGACGCGCTTAGGAAGGCCCCTGCGAGGCTGCTGCGAGAGCGCGCGCGTTCCTCCTCACCGTGTTGTTTAGATCAATATTAAACCTGCTCCCACAAAGCGCAGTGTTAAGTAGACAACACGCTGATATGCATAAGAAATTAATTAGACGGTTTTCTCTGCATTCAACTCCTGGACAAATAACAACTTGTAAAGTTCACCTTCTGGGCATATTGAACATATGCTGGAATTAGCCTTAATTGACTAATTACATAAATTACTCATTAATTTTACAGCACATCAATTATAAAAGATATATCAATTAATTTTGCATAAATTAAGGGCTGAACGTGGCAAAAACGGAGACGGGGAGATGAGCGCGCGAGGAGGGGGTCGGCTCTGAGCCGCGAGGCAAGGGTCGGGGGGTTCGTCTGTTTGTTCCAAGATGCTAATAATTATTTTGTTCAGCTTTGGGCGAAAGATTCTGACTCTCGTGGTAAAATAGGAAATGGAGAAACCCGCAATCACGGTAATAATAATAACGTTAAAGACCCCTTACTAAGCGAGCATAGTAGCGTTGCCGCAAGGACGAAGCATTTAAATCAATTAGAGTGGTCCTATTGGGAAATGGGACTTTGGCACCAGCAAGAGGACTTCATGGCCACCGAATAATTTATGGATGCCGATTAACATATGATCGCTTTAAGTGTGACGAGGAAGTCCTCCCATAAGTTTAGGTGATCGCTTTAATGCTCCGTTTTAAAGTTTATGAATTCTAGATAAATTGTATCAGGGCATATGCTGAGTGCTCAAACTCTAGAGATATTTCAAGGTTCAACCCTAAAGCAAAGTTTTAAGATTAGGCTT
The DNA here is from genome assembly GCF_963082965.1 of Carassius carassius. Classification (NCBI taxonomy): domain Eukaryota; kingdom Metazoa; phylum Chordata; class Actinopteri; order Cypriniformes; family Cyprinidae; genus Carassius; species Carassius carassius. The sequence goes on along the minus strand of NC_081788.1, from coordinate 9,074,105 downwards.
TGTCTGTCCATAAACTCACTCACAAAGACAATATCTTAGACATGGCGCACTTGAAGTAGATTTATATAATTATCCGTCCTTTCCATTGCCTCTGGTCTATATAAGCATGCAGGCAAACTAATTAATCTTCCTACCTGCAGATCGGGCCGATATACACAATTGAATATAAAAGCCATTCTCATACTTAATATGGAATATACATTTTGGTTCTCTGTATTAGTATTTCCCCTGCTCTTTCACTCGCCTCTCTCTCACTCACACATAGGCATTAAAACGATCTATCTCCCTCCCCTGGTGAGAGTTTAGTGAATCGTGCAGTTGGCAGAGTCTGTCTCCCCCTCCACACACACACCCAGGGGCCCACAGTCAGTGGCCCTTACCTACCACAAACCTTTCCCTACAGTTACTCCTTACCTTTCACAATCCATTCCTTATTCCTTACCTGCCACAATTCATTAACCACCTACATCAACATATTCTTGCTATTTTCAGACCTGCTGTAATCCATTCCCAACAGACCTTTGAAAATCCAATTTACTCTTTATAATCTAAACACACTGTTGTGAACCTTTGGCTTTTATATCATCTGGTAATCATTCACTACATGTCACTATTAGACCCCTCTTCTATCTATCATTTTAATAATGATAAAAAATATATTGTTTAGTTATATTGTGTTATTTTATATTATATTAGTAATGCCAGCATTTGAAGCTATAACAAATATAAAATAAAAACAATATATAATTTAAATAATAAAACAATTAGAATGTATTTTAATATTATATCATAATAAAAGTTAATTTTAGTAATAATATTAGTATTTTAAGCTATAGTGTATAAAACAATATACTATTTTCAATAATACTAATTTAATATATTATACAAATTCTACTATATTATATTAAAATAAAAATGTATCTTAGTAATAACATACTAATATTTGAAGCGACCTGAGGACTGCTAAGCAACAAGGCTTTTGTAATGTGGGAGGCATGATGATGGAGTTGAGGATCCAAATGCAGCTTTATTTACAAGAGAGTAGTCAAAACAGGCAGGGGTCAAGCAGCAGCAAAAAGGTATAATCCAGGACAGACCAAAAGAGTAATCCAATAAACAAGCAATGGTTAGGGTAGGTGGCAAATGACCAAAAACAAGGAAACAGTCCAAGGTCAAAAACAAGCAAGGCAACAAACCCAGAAAACACAGACGAAACAGGCTATACAATAATCAGCCATGTGGAAGTAACAAACCAGACTTTAAATAGGGTGAAACATATGAGATAACAAGGCATGTGAATTTACCCGGACGGCCTCTTTGGCCGTGACAGGACCATCAGAGGGTTCACAGACAGTTTCTTTGGCCACGGCTGGACCGACAGAGAGTTCAAATGTGGAGGTTCTGCAGCAGAAGCCACCACCTTAGGAGGAGAGAGTCACTGCTTTAGGAGGTTCTGCAGTGCAAACCGCCACCTCGGGAAGAGTTGTACTTACTAGAGTCATTGGAACAGGGAATGGCACTCCTGGCCGTGAAGAGGGAACTGGAGTCATTGGAACAGGGAATGGCACTCCTGGTCGTTACGCGGGAACTGGAGTCATTGGAACAGGGAATGGCACTCCTGGCCGTGAAGAGGGAACTGGAGTCATTGGAACAGGGAATGGCGCTCCTGGTCGTGACAAGGGAACTGGAGTCATTGGAACAGTGAATGGCACTCCTGGTCGTTACGCGGGAACTGGAGTCATTGGAACAGGAAATGGCACTCTTGGTCGTGACGAGGGAACTGGAGTCATTGGAACAGGAAATGGCACTCTTGGTCGTGACGAGGGAACTGGAGTCATTGGTACAGGGAATGGCACTCCTGGCCATGACATGGGAAATGGAGTCATTGGAACAGTGAATGGCATTAATGGTTGTGAAGTGGTAACTTGAGCAGACTCAAGGACTGGAGCGGTTTCTGGAGCTGATTCGAGGACTGGAGCAAGCTCTGGCACAGACTTGTAGACTGGAGCGGTCTCAGGAGCTGATTCGAGGACTGGAGCCGGCTCTGACATTGACTTGTGGACTGGAGCACCCTCAGGAGGATTAACAGAGCAGTGAGTAGCCTAAACGCACAGGATGGCGACCACTATTACAGGGAGCACTGAGCCTTTGGGAACAATCACTGTGATGACTCGTTCTGAGGCACTTGGGATGCCTGCTACTCACATCGACATCAGTGGTGGATCCTCCATACTGGATGCCAGTCTCGGACACCTTTGGACTGACCTTGAGGCACCGGGCATGGTCAACATGATGGGAAAAGACTCTGGAATGGCGGTCGTGATGGGACGAAACTCTGGAATGGCGGACATGACGGAAAGAGAATCTGGAATGGTTGGCATTTTGTGGAGAGGCTCTGAACTGGTAGCCATAGCGGGACCAGGCTCTGGAATGGAAGATACTGCAGGGATGCCGTTTTCCTCCTCCACAACACCCACAGTAAATGCAGAGCCACTCAATTGGAGTGCCAGATGGATATAAAATTCCAGAGTCTAGTGAGGATCATGCAAAGGCATGGGAGAACTAAGGCTCAGATAGCCCCCCAAGAAAAAATATCATAAGGCATACCTGGTCAAAAGGTGTTAAATGAGCCAGTCCAATAAAGTCCTCAACATAGTTCTCAACGGGTCTATCACCCTCACGGTGATGCATCAGCTGTGCTGTTGGATTCATGATAAGCCTGAGACACTCAATAAAGCCGCTAGATCCAGGTGTGGCTGATTATTCCGTAACGTGGGAGTTGTGACGACTGAGTTGAGGATCCAAATGCAGCTTTATTTTACGAGAGAGTAGTCAAAACAGGCAGGGGTCAAGCAGCAGCAAACAGGTTTAATCCAGGGCAGACAAAAGAGTAATCCAATAAACAGGCAATGGTTAGGGCAGGCAGCAAATGATCAAAAACAAGGAAACAGTCCAAGGTCAAAAACAAGCAAGGCAAGGCCAGAAACACAGAGAACACAGACGAAACAGACTATACAATAATATTTGTGTTATTATTTCAGAAAAAAAACTTGATTTGGTTCTATATGTAAATTTATATTTTACGTACCAAATCAAATATATATATTTTTATAATAAATATATAATTTAATAGGACTTATCTTAAATTGATTATATTATAATAAACGTTAATATGAATTTATATTAGTAATACTATACTACTATAAAATGTCTATTAGTAATACTATTATTATTACTAGTCATTTTATTACTATTAATACAAGCAATAGTATTTTGAATCTATAGTGGAGCTTAAATAGGTGACAGGGAAAAGTGGCATAATTTGTGGTAGTATTTAAGAAAATTTGGTTGTTTTATGTAAGGGTATATGTGGTGCAGTGAATCAGAACCTTTTTATTAATAATAATGATATTAAATTATATTATTAGTAATAGCAATACTAGTTTTTGAAAAGTTTGTGGAGCTTCAGTTCAGCATTGGACTATTCTAAGAAGCGAAGTTTTGACAAAAAATGTATAATACTTTGAGGTGTTATTTGAGAAATTATTAAAACACAATAAGGTCATGGATTTAAATGGATATGGATTTTATCCAATTCCTGGATGGAAAGTGTTGTATTAGGTATAGATGGTTAGCTAATGAGAGTTTTTCATTTCAGTGACCTCCACTAGAAGGATTAATGCTGAATCTTACAAGACTTGAGTAAAACCACAGCCAACTTAACACAATCTCAGCCCTGCCTCATGAACATGAGTGCTACGACTAAATTAACAGTGTGTTTAACAACTCGCAAGATAGACATCCTTCTTAATGCATTAAAGAAGTTGATGTGGAAGCAGAACTGTGCAATAACGACCATTTGTCAGAGCTGCGAGGGCCTCGGAGTTCAAGAGATGCGGTAAGCGAAAGCCGCTTCCTACCAGAGGGGTGTCGAGCGCAGCCCACTATGCTTGTGGGTGGCGGGCAAGAGACATCGTCTCTCTCCAGCGACGATGTTCTTGCTCGACCCTATTTTGCTTCCATTCACAGCTCTCCCCCTCCAACTCTTAATGTCCCCTGTAACACTCACTGTTCTGATTTTCATAAAGTCGTTCTTCTCCCCTCGCTGCCCAGTGTGTGATACCGGGATATGTGTAAAATAAATGATGTATATAGCTGTAGGGGGAAGCCTTCCTCCCCCAGAACTACCTTAGCGTCCAGGGAACATTGAACATTAGATCCTCGTTTAGTGAATAAATAAGCATTCAACTGAATGGCAGTGTTCGTGTTGGACTTTTGTGCATATTTTACCAGAAAAGGAGCTAGGCCATTAGGGAGTTAATATCAAATAAATCTCCACTGGTCGACTGGCAGAAAGAGACCGGCGGCTCTGTAGCGCCCTGTTGGGTTACTAATGACCTGAGCGGGCTTCAAATGAAGCCATCATATGCATGTCATTTGCAGTATGTATATATTTATATATTATCTTCTAATTGTGTTTGAGAAGAGAACAAAGCCACAAGCGCAGCATTTAGGATCAGACCGTAAATGCTTTACAAAGGACTAAATAAGCATGCTTTGATTAGTGCATTAAAGTGTGTGTGTGTGTGTGTGTGTGTGTGTGCGCACTGTGTGTGTGTATATGTGTATGTGTGCCCTGTATGTGTTTGTGCAGATGACAGAATGATACTTACTCAGCCAAGTGTGACAATAACCATGGAAGATCGCAGTGCTTCAGAAAGCCTTAAAACATGCTAAACTAAAACAGAATTTCTTTACAATTGTACGAACACTCTGGAAGTGCACCGATACCAATTATACCTTTAAATATTTTCATATTTAATGAAATATAATCAAAACATTTGATAATCAATAAATGGTTCATATTATGTCTAAATCAATTACAAAATAACTAAAAATTAAAACCAGATATTGTAATCAAGAATCTGGGCATCATCAACATAATATCATAGTATGAAAAATTGATATTTATATTGAGATTTGCAGAAGATTAATTTAACATTAAATTATTAGTGTTTTTAAAGAATAAAGGGATAGTTCAGCCAAAAAAAATTAATGAATTTACTCACTCTAATGTCCAAACCCATTAGACTTTTAAATACACACATTTCTAATACTCTCCATTGAAATAATCAAGTTTGTAAAAGTCATCCATATGATTTGAGCAGTATAAACCAAAGTCTTCACAACTGCTTTATGAACAGATTTAATTTAGGCTTTTATTCATATATAAACATTGCTCATTGCACAAATATAAAGAGCAAATTAAATATGGTAAACAGAAGTGCAACGTGTGTGTGAAGCTTAAAAATGTTGACTTTCAATGGATGGACAAAAAATAGATTTGAAATGACTTGACGGTGGATGAACCACCGTTTAACTTTAAATGAGCGTTACATGACAGTAAAAGTTATCTTAATGTAAAAATTGGATAAAATAGCATGTACGTTCAGTATCCAATATCAATTTTGACTATTGTGCATCCCTAACTGAGAGACGTATCATATTTGCTGTCTGTTAATTTATTAACTTTTC